>NC_091322.1:2133210-2269232 GCF_038502225.1 Cherax quadricarinatus | reverse complement strand
CTGACTGTTGTACCAACCCTACTAGCCTGACTGTTGTACCAATCCTCTTACCCTGACTGCTGTACCAACCCTCCCAGACTAACTGTTGTATCAGCCCTCGTAGCCTGACCTCTGTACCAATCCTTCTAGCCTGACTGTTGTACCAACCCTCCTAGCCTGACTGCTGTACCAACCCTCCTAGCCTGACTGTTGTACCAACCCTCCTAGCCTGTTGTACCAACCCTCCTAGCCTAACTTGTACCAACCCTCCTAGCCTGATTGTTGTACCAACTCTCCTAGCCTGACTGTTGTACCAACCCTCCTAGCCTGACTGTTGTACCAACCCTCCTACCCTGACTGTTGTACCAACCCTCCTAGCCAGACTGTTGTACCAACCCTCCTAGCCTGACCAATCAACCCTCGTAGCCTGGCTGTTGTACCAACCATCCTAGCCTGACTGTTGTACCAACCCTCCTAGTCTGACTGTTGTACCAATCCTCCAAGCCTGACTGTTGTACCAACCCTCCTAGCCTGATTGTTGTACTAACCCTCCTAGCCTGACTGTTGTACCAACCCTCCTAGCCTGACTGTTGTACCAACCCTCCTAGCCTGACTGTTGTACCAACCCTCCTAGCCTGACTGTTGTACCAACCCTCCTAGCCTGACTGTTGTACCAACCCTCCTAGCCTGACTGTTGTACCAACCCTCCTAGCCTGACTGTTGTACCAACCCTCCTAGCCTGACTGTTGTACCAACCCTCCTAGCCTGACTGTTGTACCAACCCTCCTAGCCTGACTGTTGTACCAACCCTCCTAGCCTGACTGTTGTACCAACCCTCCTAGCCTGACTGTTGTACCAACCCTCCTAGCCTGACTGTTGTACCAACCCTCCTAGCCTGACTGTTGTACCAACCCTCCTAGCCTGACTGTTGTACCAACCCTCCTAGCCTGACTGTTGTACCAACCCTCCTAGCCTGACTGTTGTACCAACCCTCCTAGACTGACTGTTGTACCAACCCTCCTAGCCTGACTGTTGTACCAACCCTCCTAGCCTGACTGTTGTACCAACCCTCCTAGACTGACTGTTGTACCAACCCTCCTAGACTGACTGTTGTACCAACCCTCTTAGCCTGAGTCTTGTATCAACCCTCCTAGCCTGACTGTTGCACCAACCCTTCTAGCATGACTGTTGTGCCAACCCTCCTAGCCTGAGTGTTGTATCAACCCTCCTAGCCTGACTGTTGTACCAACCCTCTTAGCCTGACTGTTGTATCAATCCTCCTAGCCTGACTGTTGTACCAACCCTCCTAGCCTGACTGTTGTACCAACCCTCCTAGCCTGACTGTTGTACCAACCCTCCTAGCCTGACTGTTGTACCAACCCTCCTAGCCTGACTGTTGTACCAACCCTCCTAGCCTGACTGTTGTACCAACCCTCCTAGCCTGACTGTTGTACCAACCCTCCTAGTCTGACTGTTGTACCAACCCTTCTAGCCTGACCGTTGTACCAACCTTCGTAGCCTGACTGTTGTACCAACCTTCGTAGCCTGACCGTTGTACCAATCCTTCTAGCTTGACTTGTATCAATCCTCCTAGCCTGACTGTTGTACCAATCCTCTTACCCTGACTGCTGTACCAACCCTCCTAGCCTAACTGTTGTACCAACCCTCCTAGCCTGACTGTTGTACCAACCCTCCTAGCCTGACTGTTGTACCAACCCTCCTAGCCTGACTGTTGTACCAACCCTCCTAGCCTGACTGTTGTACCAACCCTCCTAGCCTGACTGTTGTACCAACCCTCCTAGCCTGACTGTTGTACCAACCCTCCTAGCCTGACTGTTGTACCAACCCTCCTAGCCTGACTGTTGTACCAACCCTCCTAGCCTGACTGTTGTACCAACCCTCCTAGCCTGACTGTTGTACCAACCCTCCTAGCCTGACTGTTGTACCAACCCTCCTAGCCTGACTGTTGTACCAACCCTCCTAGCCTGACTGTTGTACCAACCCTCCTACTGTTGTACCAACCCTCCTTCCCAGACTGTTGTACCAACCCTCCTAGCCTGACTGTTGTACCAACCTTCCTAGCCTGACTGTTGTACAAACCCTCCTAGCCTGACTGTTGTACCAACCCTCCTATCAACCCTCCTAGCCTGACTGTTGTACCAACCCTCCTAGCCTGACTGTTGTACCAACCCTCCTAGCCTGACTGTTGTACCAACCCTCCTAGATTAACTGTATCAACCCTCCTAGCCTGACTGTTGTACCAACCCTCCTAGCCTGACTGTTGTACCAACCCTCCTAGCCTGACTGTTGTACCAACCCTCCTAGCCTGACTGTTGTACCAACCCTCCTAGCCTGACTGTTGTACCAACCCTCCTAGCCTGACTGTTGTACCAACCCTCCTAGCCTGACTGTTGTACCAACCCTCCTAGCCTGACTGTTGTACCAACCCTCCTAGCCTGACTGTTGTACCAACCCTCCTAGCCTGACTGTTGTACCAACCCTCCTAGCCTGACTGTTGTACCAACCCTCCTAGCCTGACTGTTGTACCAACCCTCCTAGCCTGACTGTTGTACCAACCTTCCTAGCCTGACTGTTGTACCAACCCTCCTAGCCTGACTGTTGTACCAACCCTCCTAGCCTGACTGTTGTACCAACCCTCCTAGCCTGACTGTTGTACCAACCCTCCTAGCCTGACTGTTGTACCAACCCTCCTAGCCTGACTGTTGTACCAACCCTCCTAGCCTGACTGTTGTACCAACCCTCCTAGCCTGACTGTTGTACCAACCCTCCTAGCCTGACTGTTGTACCAACCCTCTTAGCCTGACTGTTGTATCAACCCTCCTAGCCTAAATGTTGTACCAATCCTCCTAGCCTGACTGTTGTACCAACCCTCCTAGGCTGACTGTTGTACCAACTCTCCTAGCCTGACTGTTGTACCAACCCTCCTAGCCTGACTGTTGTACCAACCCTCTTAGCCTGACTGTTGTATCAATCCTCCTAGCCTGACTGTTGAACCAACCCTCCTAGCCTGACTGTTGTACCAAAGCCCCTAGCCTAACTGTTGTATCAACCCTCCTAGCCTGACTGTTCTACCAACCCTCTTAGCCTGACTGTTGTATCAATCCTCCAAGCCTGACTGTTGTACCAACCCTCCTAGCCTGACTGTTGTACTAACCCTCCTAGCCTGACTGTTGTACCAACCCTCCTAGCCTGACTGTTGTAACAACCCTTCTAGCCGGACTGTTGTACCAACCCTCCTAGCCTGACTGTTGTACCAACGCCCCTAGCCTGTTGTACCAACCCTCCTAGCCTGACGTACCAATGCCCCTAGCCTAACTGTTGTATGAACCCTCCTAGCCTGACTGTTGTACCAACCCTCTTAGCCTGACTGTTGTATCAATCCTCCTAGCCTGACTGTTGTACCAACCCTCCTAGCCTGACTGTTGTACCAACGCCCCTAGCCTTTTGTACTAACCCTCCTAGCCTGACTGTTGGACCAACGCCCCTAGTCTAACTGTTGTATCAACCCTCCTAGCCTGACTGTTGAACCAACCCTCCTAGCCTGACTGTTGTATCAATCCTCCTAGCCTGACTGCTGTAACAACCTTCCTAGCCTAACTGTTGTATCAACCCTCGTAGCCTGGCCGCTGTACCAATCCTCCTAGCCTGACTGTTGTACCAACCCTCCTAGTCTGACTGTTGTACCAACCCTTCTAGCCTGACCGTTGTACCAATCCTTCTAGCTTGACTTGTATCAATCCTCCTAGCCTGACTGTTGTATCAATCCTCTTACCCTGACTGCTGTACCAACCCTCCTAGCCTAACTGTTGTACGAACCCTCGTAGCCTGACCGCTGTACCAATCCTTCTAGCCTGACTGTTGTACCAACCCTCCTAGCCTGACTGTTCTACCCATCCTCGTAGCCTGGCTGTTGTACCAATCCTCCTAGCCTGACTGTTGTACCAATCCTCCTATCCTGACTGTTGTACCAATTCTCCTAGCTTGACTGTAGTACCAACTCTCCTAGCCTGGCTGCTGTACCAATCCTTCTAGCCTGACTGTTGTACCAACCCTCCTAGCCTGACTGTTGTACAACCCTTCTAGCCTGACTGTTGTACCAACCCTCCTAGCCTGACTGTTGTACCAACCCTTCTAGCCTGACTGTTGTACCAATCCTCCTACCCTATAAACCCTGACTGTTGTACCAATCCTCCTAGCCTGACTGTTGTACCAATCCTCATAGCCTGACTGTTGTACCAACCCTCCTAGCCTAAATGTTGTATCAACCCTCCTAGCCTGACTATTGTACCAAGCCTTCTAGCCTGACTGTTGTACCAATCCTCCTACCCTGACTGTTGTACCAATCCTCCTACCCTGATTGTTGTACCAATCCTCCTAGCCTGACTGTTGTACCAATCCTCCTAGCCTGACTGTTGTACCAACCCTCCTAGCCTAACTGTTATATCAACCCTCCTAGCCTGACTGTTGTTTACCTGGAGTTTACCTGGAGAGAGTTCCGGGGGTCAACGCCCCCGCGGCCCGGTCTGTGACCAGGCCTCCTGGTGGATCAGAGCCTGATCAACCAGGCTGTTACTGCTGGCTGCACGCAAACCAACGTACGAGCCACAGCCCGGCTGGTCAGGAACCGACTTTAGGTGCTTGTCCAGTGCCAGCTTGAAGACTGCCAGGGTTCTGTTGGTAATCCCCCTTATGTATGCTGGGAGGCAGTTGAACAGTCTCGGGCCCCTGACACTTATTGTATGGTCTCTTAACGTGCTAGTGACACCCCTGCTTTTCATTGGGGGGATGTTGCATCGTCTGCCAAGTCTTTTGCTTTCGTAGTGAGTGATTTTCGTGTGCAAGTTCGGTACTAGTCCCTCTAGGATTTTCTAGGTGTGTATAATCATGTATCTCTCCCGCCTGCGTTCCAGGGAATACAGGTTTAGGAACCTCAAGCGCTCCCAGTAATTGAGGTGTTTTTTATCTCCGTTATGCGCGCCGTGAAGGTTCTCTATACATTTTCTAGGTCAGCAATTTCACCTGCCTTGAAAGGTGCTGTTAGTGTGCAGCAATATTCCAGCCTAGATAGAACAAGTGACCTGAAGAGTGTCATCATGGGCTTGGCCTCCCTAGTTTTGAAGGTTCACATTATCCATCCTGTCATTTTTCTAGCAGATGCGATTGATACAATGTTATGGTCCTAGAAGGCGAGATCCTCCGACATGATCACTCCCAGGTCTTTGACGTTGGTGTTTCGCTCTATTTTGTGGCCAGAATTTGTTTTGTACTCTGATGAAGATTTAATTTCCTCGTGTTTACCATATCTGAGTAATTGAAATTTCTCATCGTTGAACTTCATATTGTTTTCTGCAACCCACTGAAAGATTTGGTTGATGTCCGCCTGGAGCCTTGTAGTGTGTGCAATGGAAGACACTGTCATGCAGATTCGGGTGTCATCTGCAAAGGAAGACACGGTGCTGTGGCTGACATCCTTGTCTATGTCAGATATGAGGATGAGGAACAAGATGGGAGCGAGTACTGTGCCCTGTGGAACAGAGCTTTTCACCGTAGCTGCCTCGGACTACTACTCTCTGTGTTCTGTTAGTGAGGAAATTATAGATCCATCGACCGACTTTTCCTGTTATTCCTTTAGCACTCATTTTGTGCGCTATTACACCATGGTTACACTTGTCGAAGGCTTTTGCAAAGTCTGTATATATTACATCTGCATTCTTTTTGCCTTCTAGTGCATCTAGGATCTTGTCGTAGTGATCCAATAGTTGAGACAGACAGGAGCGACCTGTTCTAAACGCATGTTGCCCTGGGTTGTGTAACTGATGGGTTTCTAGATGGGTGGTGAACTTGCTTCTTAGGACCCTTTCAAAGATTTTTATGATATGGGATGTTAGTGCTATCGGTCTGTAGTTCTTTTCTGTTGCTTTACTGCCCCCTTTGTGGAGTGGGGCTATGTCTGTTGTTTTTAGTAACTGTGGGACGACCCCCGTGTCCATGCTCCCTCTCCATACGATGGTAAAGGCTCGTGATAGGGGCTTCTTGCAGTTCTTGATGAACACGGAGTTCCATGAGTCTGGCCCTGGGGCAGAGTGCATAGGCATGTCATTTATCGCCTGTTCGAAGTCATCCTAGCCTGACTGTTGTACCAACCCTCATAGCCTGACTGTTGTACCAATCCTCCTAGCCTGACTGTTGTACCAATCCTCCTAGCCTGACTGTTGTACCAACCCTCCTAGCCTGACTGTTGTACCAACCCTCCTAGCCTGACTGTTGTACAAACCCTACTAGCCTGACTGTTGTACCAACCCTCCTAGCCTGACTGCTGTACCAACCCTCCTAGCCGGACTGTTGTATCAACCCTCCTAGCCTGACTGTTGTACCAACCCTCTTAGCCTGACTTGTATCAATCCTCCTAGCCTGACTGTTGTACCAATCCTCTTAGCCTGACTTGTATCAATCCTCCTAGCCTGACTGTTGTACCAACCCTCCTAGCCTGACTGTTGTACCAACCCTCCTAGCCTGACTGTTGTACCAACCCTCCTAGCCTGACTGTTGTACCAACCTTCCTAGTCTGACTGTTGTACCAACCCTCCTAGCCTGACTGTTGTACCAACCCTCCTAGCCTGATTGTTGTACCAACCCTCTTAGCCTGACTGTTGTACCAATCCTTCTAGCCTGACTGTTCTACCAACCCTCCTAGCCTGACTGTTGTATCAACCCTCCTAGCCTGACTGTTGTACCAACCCTCTTAGCCTGACTTGTATCAATCCTCCTAGCCTAACTGTTGTACCAACCCTCCTACCCTGAATGTTGTACCAACCCTCCTAGCCTGACTGTTGTACCAACCCTCCTAGCCTGACTGTTGTACCAAGTCTCTTAGCCTGACTTGTATCAATCCTCCTAGCCTGACTGTTGTACCAACCCGCTTAGCCTGACTGTTATACCAACCCTCTTAGCCTGACTGTTGTATCAACCCTCCTAGCCTGACTGTTGTACCAACCCTCCTAGCCTGACTGTTGTACCAACCCTCCTAGCCTGACTGTTGTACCAACCCTCCTAGCCTGACTGTTGTACCAACCCTCCTAGCCTGACTGTTGTACCAACGCCTCTAGCCTAACTGTTGTATCAACCCTCCTAGCCTGACTGTTCTACCATCCCTCTTAGCCTGACTGTTGTATCAATCCTCCAAGCCTGACTGTTGTACCAACCATCCTAGCCTGACTGTTGTACTAACCCTCCTAACCTGACTGTTGTACCAACCCTCCTAGCCTGACTGTTGTACCAACCCTTCTAGCCTGACTGTTGTACCAACCCTCCTAGCCTGACTGTTGTACCAACGCCCCTAGCCTGTTGTACCAACCCTCCTAGCTTGACTGTTGTACCAACGCCCCTAGCTTAACTGATGTATCAACCCTCCTAGCCTGACTGTTGTACCAACCCTCCTAGCCTGACTGTTGTATCAATCCTCCTGGCCTGACTCCTGTAACAACCCTCCTAGCCTAACTATTGTATCAACCCTCGTAGCCTGGCCGCTGTACCAATCCTCCTAGCCTGACTGTTGTACCAACCCTCCTAGCCTGACTGTTGTACCAACCCTTCTAGCCTGACTGTTGTACCAACCTTCGTAGCCTGACTGTTGTACCAACCTTCGTAGCCTGACCGCTGTACCAATCCTTTTAGCTTGACTGACATCAATCCTCCTAGCCTGACTGTTGTACCAATCCTCTTACCCTGACTGCTGTACCAACCCTCCTAGCCTAACTGTTGTATCAACCCTCGTAGCCTGACCTCTGTACCAATCCTTCTAGCCTGACTGTTGTACCAACCCTCCTAGCCTGACTGTTCTACCAATCCTCGTAGCCTGGCTGTTGTACCAATCCTCCTATCCTGAGTGTTGTACCAATTCTCCTAGCTTGACTGTCGTACCAACTCTCCTAGCCTGACTGCTGTACCAACCCTCCTAGCCTGACTCTTGTACCAACCCTTCTAGCCTGACTGTTGTACCAATCCTCCTACCCTGACTGTTGTACCAATCCTCCTACCCTGACTGTTGTACCAATCCTCCTAGCCTGACTGTTGTACCAATCCTCATAGCCTGACTGTTGTACCAACCCTCCTAGCCTAACTGTTGTATCAACCCTCGTAGCCTGACCGCTGTGCCAATCCTTCTAGCCTGACTGTTGTACCAATCCTCCTAGCCCGACTGTTGTACCAACCCTCCTAGCCTGACTGTTGTACCAACCTTTGTAGCCTGACCGCTGTACCAATCCTTCTAGCTTGACTTGTATCAATCCTCCTAGCCTGACTGTTGTACCAATCCTCTTACACTGACTGCTGTACCAACCCTCCTAGCCTAACTGTTGTATCAACCCTCGTAGCCTGACCGCTGTACCAATCCTTCTAGCCTGACTGTTGTACCAATCCTCCTATCCTGACTGTTGTGCCAATTTCCCTAGCTTGACTGTCGTACCAACTCTCCTTGCCTGACTGCTGTACCAATCCTTCTAGCCTGACTGTTGTACCAACCCTCCTAGCCTGACTGTTGTACCAACTCTTCCAGCCTGACTGTTGTACCAATCCTCCTACCCTGACATTTGTACCAATCCTCCTACCCTGACTGTTGTACCAATCCTCCTAGCCTGACTGTTGTACGAACCCTCCTAGCCTAACTGTTGTATCAACCCTCGTAACCTGACCGCTGTACCAATTCTTGTAGCCTGACTGTTGTACCAATCCTCCTAGCCTGACTGTTGTACCAACCATCCTAGCCTAACTGTTATATTAACCCTCGTAGCCTGACTTTTGTATCAACCCATCAACCCTCCTAGCCTGACTGTTGTATCAACCCTCCTATCCTGACTGTTGTACCAATCCTCCTAGCTTGACTGTTGTACCAATCCTCATAGCCTGACTGTTGTACCAACCCTCCTAGCCTAACTGTTGTATCAACCCTCGTAGCCTGACCGCTGTACTAATCCTTCTAGCCTGACTTGTACCAATCCTACTAGCCTGACTTTTTTGCCAATCCTCCTAGCCTGACTGTTGTACCAACCCTCCTAGCCTAAATGTTGCATCAACCCTCGTAGCCTGACCACTGTACCAATCCTTCTAGCCTGATTGTTGTACCAACCCTCCTAGCCTGACTGTTGTACCAACCTTCCTAGCCTAACTGCTGTATCAACCCTCCTAGCCTAACTTGTATCAACCCTCCTAGCCTGACTGTTGTACCAACCCTTCTAGCCTGACTGTTGTATCAACCCTCCTAGCCTAACTGTTGTATCAACCCTCCTAGCCTGACTGTTGTACCAACCCTCCTAGCCTGACTGTTGTATCAATCCTCCTCGCCTGACTGTTGTATCAACCCTCCTAGCCTAACTGTTGTATCAACCCTCTTAGCCTGACTGTTGTACCAACCCTCCTAGCCTGACTGTTGTACCAATTCTCCTAGCTTGACTGTCCTACCAACTCTCCTAGCCTGACTGCTGTACCAATCCTTCTAGGCTGACTGTTGTACCAACCCTCCTAGCCTGACTGTTGTACCAACCCTTCTAGCCTGACTGTTGTACCAATCCTCCTACCCTGACTGTTGTACCAATCCTCCTACCCTGACTGTTGTACCAATCCTCCTAGCCTGACTGTTGTACCAATCCTCCTAGCCTGACTGTTGTACCAACCCTCCTAGCCTAACTTTTGTATCAACCCTCGTAGCCTGACCGCTGTACCAATCCTTCTAGCCTGACTGTTGTACCAATCCTCCTAGCCTGACTGTTGTACCAACCCTCCTAGCCTGACTGTTGTAGTAACCTTCGTAGCCTGACTGTTGTACCAACCTTCGTAGCCTGACCGCTGTACCAATCCTTCTAGCTTGACTTGTATCAATCCTCCTAGCCTGACTGTTGTACCAATCCTCTTACCCTGACTGCTGTACCAACCCTCCTAGCCTAACTGTTGTATCAACCCTCGTAGCCTGACCGCTGTACCAATCCTTCTAGCCTGACTGTTGTACCAACCCTTCTAGCCTGACTGTTCTACCAATCCTCGTAGCCTGGCTGTTGTACCAATCCTCCTAGCCTGACTGTTGTACCAATCCTCCTATCCTGACTGTCGTACCAATTCTCCTAGCTTGACTGTCGTACCAACTCTCCTAGCCTGACTGCTGTTCCAATCCTTCTGGCGTGACTGTTGTAGCAATCCTCCTAGCCTGACTGTTGTACCAACTCTTCTAGCCTAACTGTTGTACCAATCCTCCTACCCTGAAAGTTGTACCAATCCTCCTACCCTGACTTGTACCAATCCTCCTAGCCTGACTGTTGTACCAATCCTCCTTGCCTGACTGTTGTACCAACCCTCCTAGCCTAACTGTTGTATGAACCCTCGTAGCCTGACCGCTGTACCAATCCTTCTAGCCTGACTATTGCACCAATCCTCCTAGCCTGACTGTTGTATCAACCCTCCTAGCCTAACTGTTATATCAACCCTCGTAGCCTGGCTGTTGTACCAACCATCCTAGCCTGACTGTTGTACCAACCCTCCTAGTCTGTCTGTTGTACCAATCCTCCTAGCCTGACTGTTGTACCAATCCTCCTAGCCTGACTGTTGTACCAATCCTCCCAGGCTGACTGTTGTATCAATCCTCCTAGCCTGACTATTGTACCAACCCTCCAAGCCTAAATGTTGTATCTACCCTTGTAGCCTGACCGCTGTACTAATCCTTCTAGGCTGACTTGTACCAATCCTCCTAGCCTGACTTTTTTGCGAATCCTCCTAGCCTGACTGTTGTACCAACCCTCCTAGCCTAACTGTTGTATAAACTCTCGTAGCCTGACCACTATACCAATCCTTCTAGCCTGACTGTTGTACCAACCCTCCTAGCCTGACTGTTGTACTAACTTTCCTAGCCTAACTGCTGTATCAACCCTCCTAGCCTAACTGTTGCATCAACCCATCAACCCTAGTAGCCTGACTGTTGTACCAACCCTCCTAGCCTGACTGTTGTATCAACCCTCCTGGCCTAACTGTTGTATCAACCCTCCTAGCCTGACTGTTGTACCAACCCTCCTAGCCTGACTGTTGTATCAATCCTCCTAGCCTGACTGTTGTACCATCCCTCCTAGCCTGACTGTTGTATCAATCCTCCTCGCCTGACTGTTGTATCAACCCTCCTAGCCTGACTGTTGTATCAATCTTCCTCGCCTGACTGTTGTACCAATCCTCCTAGCCTAACTTTTGTATCAACACTTGTAGCCTGACCGCTGTACCAATCCTCGTAGTCTGACTGTTGTACTAATCCTCCTAGCCTGACTATTGTACCAATCCTCCTAGCCTGACTGCTGCACCAATCCTCCTAGTTGGCAGGAGCAAGCCTTCCCTACATCTTGCAGATCTACAGAGTTTTCAGCGCTTCTCGAAAAGATGATGATGATGATATAAGAAGCAAAAAATCAAGAAAAACAAAATAATCAGCTCTTCATAAAACTGGGAATATGCCTATTACTGGCTCATGGTGAGGAAAGGTTGGCTAGTTCCTGAGAGTGAGAGGGGGGGGGATATTCCTAGTTGACTGTCTTGATTGCCTTACAGCACATATGGTCTCTCACCAACTGTCAGTGTGTAATAGCTCGCAAACATCCTGCAAAACTATTAACTGGACAAGTACCAACCAGATGGGTCATCAACTTTCTAGCTTATCGAACATTGTCAAATATGAAGGTGTCGCAGTGACAACTTTTTCTTCAGGACACAGTGCTTGCTCTAGTTATTGTTTCCCATTCTCATATTTGATACAGGAAACATATATAAACTGTAGCACTGTATGATCCTTCATAGACGATGTTAGAATCTGCTTGAGAGTAGCATTCACCGAGGACATAGAAGACCTTCGCCATACTGTAAGTTAAGTTTTCTAGTGGACCACGGAAAATTATATGACGTTCTTTGAGGATAAATTCAAGCAAGAGCTGGGCCGCGGGGACGTTGATCCCAGGAACACCCTCCAGTTAGACTGCTGGAGCTGGAGCTGGAGCTTCGCTGGAGCAAGAGCCCTTCACTGGCATCAATGCACCTCCTATGAAGTGCCAAGGACACAGTGTTATCATCATAACTGTGAGACAATTAATAGTTTAGAAAATAAGGGCCTTTAGAACTAGAAATGCCAAGCCAGTGATGATACCTTAAGTAACTTATACTCTCGAGACTGGATTAGTGCTACACATTAACAACCCTATGTAAAGCTAACGAAACTGCGTCCCCAGAAATGTACTGAGAACATTTACTGCATGCATCAGTTCAAACAGAAAATTTTAAAAATTATGATGAACTAAAATCGCACAAACTGTTCTGTGTTAACTAAAGAAGCCGTGAGAGTGGAACTAGAAATAGCCAAAGAAGCTTCAGACAAAGAACTCTTTTAGGTCAACTCTCAGATTCCATAAATTACAAGTAAGTAATAAGAGGATGCTCATACTTCTACCAGCTAAACTATGACAAAGTCTGTAAAATCACCAGATTTGTTTACACCGTTGAATTACAGCCCAAGAGCTGTTACTCTATCTCAGCTTAATTCAGAGCCCAACCCTAAGGATGCCACTCTTATAACAGTCAACTAAAACCCTGGTACCTATATACGGCTACTCGAACAGAAACAGCACGTATAAGAAAACTTGTATTTAAGGCCAAATGAAAGATTAGAGGTTTAGAGAGGTAACAGACAAAGGTCTAGTAAACTACACCAAGAAATTCTAATAATAACATTGCATTATTCGCCGTTCACAAATAAAATTAACGAGAATGACAAAAAACACAACCCATTCACTTACGAGCCTCATGGATCAATACACAATGACTGCACAGTCAAATCTGAAAGTTAATTCCATCTAAAAGTGGCTGGTCACCATTGCCAAGTTTAGGTCCTTCATCATTGTTAACAAAACATGGCAGATATAGCTCCCCCTCTCCAGAAGCTAGCTAATCTTGTCTCATTCTACTATAGTCTTCAAAGAGTGTCTGTACTTAGACATCTATTTAAGATCTCTCACCACTGGAAAGAAATATGATGGAGATGGATGTGCTCTTCTTCGTATACTTTAAGGTTATATACATTAACGAGGCGTTTTAGTCTGGGGTTATCATTAAGTTATTATTTACTGTTGTCCTACGCATTCTGTTAATTTCGCAATGATTCGTTTATGTATGCACACGTATGATGGGTCGCTCGTCACCAAAACTGAACATTTATTTTCCTGATACCGATTCTGATACTGATATTTCCCATTTAAAATATTGCATGTCATTGATTGTTGCTGCTCTGTGTTATAAAATTACAGTTTTATTTTATTAAAAATATGGCCACGAATCTTTCATTATACCTAGTTTTCTTAGTGACTATAGGATAGGTAGCATTTGTTGGTCATATTAATAAAACGTTGATGGACAGAAAAACGTTATGTTAGATATATATCAGAGCTTTATGGTGAGGTTTCCTTAAGTAAGGAAGTGTTCTATTATTTGCAGAGTTTGGTGCAGAATGGGACTCATCTTGTGTGGATACTCCCTGGTCCCCTTCCTCCTCCTCGTGGGTCTCGACTACTCCGCTTCCCTTTCTCCTCTCCGCCATGACCTCAAGGAACAAGGTGATCTTTTTCTGGCTCACGAAGAATTGTTGAATTTGAAAGATAAAGAAGGTACTGAGGATAATCCGTGGACTAAGAACTATGAGCTGAGATTTTCTGAGACAGAGGGTGGCCTTAGTTCCAGAGTGGCAAGAAAAAAGCCTTACATTCCTTTCAACAGCTTAACGTTTGTGAAGACAGCCAATAACCATGCTGGCTCCTTTGACTGGGCTTCAAGAAACGCCAGCGATATTCGCCAAAAGATTGTGGGAAGCAAACTTGCGGGTAAAAAGCCGGTATCTGAGAGGCCTGCAACGGAAAACCTTCATACGATAACA
The DNA here is from genome assembly GCF_038502225.1 of Cherax quadricarinatus. Taxonomy (NCBI): domain Eukaryota; kingdom Metazoa; phylum Arthropoda; class Malacostraca; order Decapoda; family Parastacidae; genus Cherax; species Cherax quadricarinatus. The sequence goes on along the minus strand of NC_091322.1, from coordinate 2,255,293 downwards.
ACGTCCAAGACAAAAATTAATGAGGAGCCCACATCCATTCCAAATATACCAGTGTCAGTATCATATTACAACAGTACCATAGATGCTCCCACACAAGGAATACCTAACAATAATTTGAAACATGCTCCTGCGAGTCAGTCTTCGAAATTTACTTCTCCAGTACTTGGACGACCCCTCACGAGAGTACCAACTTATATTGCACTTGCTTCAGTCAAAAACAAATCTGTGGTGGCAACGGTACCAACGATGTTTAGCTCAGAACTCGACACAACGGAAAAACTTTCATTATCTACATGGATTCCGACTTCTTTAACATTCCCTTCACCAGAAAGTTCCTCTTTACTCACGAGATACTCTTCCAGTAGAAGACCTCCAATCACAAACTCACATACAACTACAAGGCAACCTTCAACTACTTGGTTTTCCTCAACCATGATGTACCCTTTTACGGTAGTGTCCCCTACTAACGAAATGTCCCCTTGGACCACAATGTTCTCCACCACACAGTCTACTCTAGCTACATGGTTTCCTGCACTTACACGTCTCGGTTTATTTAACAGAACATCGTTGAGAACACGTTCTTCTCCAACCATTAAACCCCCTTTGATCACTACGCAGTTTTCCATCACTAGATCCACTTCGAGCACAAGGAGTCCTAATATTAACTATCTGTCAGTCACTAGGTTCCCTACAAACACAAAGTTGCCTTCAACCACGGGATTATACTTAACAAAATTTCCTTCATCTATATCCTCTAGGCTACCACTAACCAGTTCCCTCCCTCCAGCAACCACTCCAAGCAGGTTAAACACTACACCTTCATTCACTAGTTATAATTCATTCTTAAATTCCAAAAATGCAGCCACGTCAGCATCGCAGGCAAAACCTACCGCCCCATGGACTACAGCATTTGAGTTACTGTCTACGTGGAGGCCCTCGGACTCACATATCAAAACAATCTTAGCGGATGATCTGGTAAAAGCACAAGCATTTAGCAGTTCCTCAGTCGCAGATATCACGCAAGGAAGAATACCATCTTTCAGACCAAGGGACAGAATCAAGGCTACAATGTCCCCCCCACTAGAACCCTTTTTCTTTGTTTCACCCATTGCAAACACACAAAGTTCATATGTACCTGGATTAATAACACAAATTTCAAAACCATCATCTACATTAACCCCATCTACCTACTGGAGCCGCGACAGAGAGTCGATATCGGCACTGACACCAAAATTACGACAAACTATTTCATCCCTTTCAAGGTTAACCACGTCACCTTGGACAGTACAGCACGCATCCTTTCGACCTATACCAGCAATAGTTGTAGATGATTTAGACCAACAGCTGATTAAGGAAGCATTGGGAGAATTTACAAAACAGAATGGCCTATCCTTCTCAAGCCAGAATACCAAAAACATATCCAATTTAGATTTCACACACTCAACACCTTCCCCATTGTCCTTGATGGAGAAGCCAAGTAACCTCCATCTTTCTGAACGGTACCCTTCTAAGAATGCAACTGAAATTTATTTTTCTCTCATTAACCCACAAAACGACGGAGCAGAAAATTACATATTAGAACACAGACCGATGGAGACAAAAGTACCCAGTGTTTCTCCACCGATCCTTACTCAAGCCAGCTCAGAATCCACAACTGATAGAACTGTGCGGGCACCTATGACTACTTCAAAATCACCAGCTCTAAATCCTGAATCTAAATTTACGAAATCACCACTCTTCCTGCCAAAAGAAAGCACCCACGGTAGCGAGACGGTATCTTCCACAAGCTTACCTCTGGCCCAGGAAGGTAACGCTGTCCCCGACTTTGAGTACGACTTCTATGAGAGCGACTTGAGTGAGTACTATGCCGTCTACGGTAATCTTGGGGACAAGGATGAGGAAGAGATTGCTGGTGGTGGCCCACCTAAGCTTACGGCTCCCCCACCTGTGTTTCCTGACCTTGAGACATTAACTTGGCCCTACACTTTTGCTCCCACTTCTAAACCTCCTGTGCATACGGAACTTCCTTTTCTCTGGATACCTGGATTAAACACTGAAAGTATTTTTCCACAGAGCTATATATCTAATTACGGCTTGTCGTCTCAAACGACGGAACAGAAACCTTCTGAAGCTACACATCAGAGCATGTCTTTTTTTCCTACCATTTCTGCCTTTGCAACGAATATGTTTGAGTCTACTGTGTCACACTCTTTATTCCCCTCTACATCAGCAGACAATTTCCACCATTTCAACCAATACAGCTATTATTCAACACATCAAAACTATAGTTCCTTGTTAACCAAGGATGATTATAATTATTATGATGCAGTGCTCAGTAACTACAGTCATGTACACTACCCTAGAGAGGAAGGTGCTGAGGCGAGTGTCAGCGAGGTGCAGCTGTCCAGCCAGTCCTCCAACCCCGAGTCCCACTCGTTTCACCTCCCACTCAACCCACACACTGTGATAGTTCCTCACAAGTCCCACTCGTCTCGCTTCCCACTCGACTCACACACTGTGACAGTTCCTCATGAGTCCCACTCGTCCCACTTCCCTCTCGACTCACATACTGTAGCAGTTCCTCATGAGTCCCACCTCCCTCTCGACCCACACACTGTAGCAGTTCCTCACAAGTCCGACCTCCCACTCGACCCAGACACTATAGCAGTTCCTCATGAGTCCCACCTCCCGCTCGACTCACACACTGTAGCAGTTCTTCATGAGTCCCACTCATCTCACGTCCCACTTGACTCACTCACAGCAGCAGCTTCCCAAGAGATAATCCGTCCATCCCATGACTCTGTGCTTCATCTTCCAGACAACAGTAAGTTAGAGAATGTGACCCCGGGCAACTAACACGAAAGTACTGCATGGTCTTCCCATAATAGAGTACCTCACGTTAGTCCATCTTAGCTAGACAATATCACTTATGAACCTTAAACTCTTTTAATTGGAATGCTCTCAACACTTGATTTTCAGGCAATAATTACGCGGTCGGAGGGACGACCATTACCACCCGTTGCCGGCCGTGTGATGTACACCTCGGTGGTCAATAACGGTGCAGTGTTGGGTCGTCCAGTGTCACAAGCTCAAGGGAACATTATTATTATAATCAAAAAGAAGAGCTAAGCCACAAGGACTATACAGCGCTGCAGAGCAGGAAGGAAGCGAGGGCATCAGGTGGCAAAAGGGAGATGGATGAGTAATAGGTTACGGATAACAGCGGGGTAGGGGATGGTGAAAGGGTAAAGGGCAGCAAGAGACTGAACTAGAAAGGGCTGAGGGGAGTGCGAAAAGTATCATCAGAGTTTGTGGAGTAAATCAGTCGTTGTCAAGAAGTCAATGAGAGAGTCAGGATTAAAGGAGGGTCCATCAGCAAGAAGGAACAAACTGTCAGAATCTCACTTTAATGTGTCCATCTGGAATCCCACTAGACCAGCGCAGTCATATTATTAAGCTAATGTTAGTTGTGTAAATACTGATTTGATACATCAAACACATGTTTTTTCTATTAAACTAATGATGACTACCTGACTTCTAGTTCCTACATGTACGATGCCCAAGTCTTCACACCATCGACATTGGTATTCAGTTATGTCAGCTTACCAGAACACTGTATCAGCAAAACACAGCAAGCCACGGAAGCTAAAGACATAAGTATCTGTTATACTCTGACGATTCACATAAATTGAAGGAATTTGACCACAAATTCTCTATTGAAAATCATTGTGGACGGAATTAATGGGTTAGGTGTTCTAATTCGGGTCTTGAGTGTGCATTCTGGAGTCGTCTGTAGCCTCGAGCATAGATACTAAACGAGCTTAAAACCACAAATATTAACATTTACGAATATTCTACACGTCAAACTTTATGATTTATTGTTCATTTCTTTCAGTAAAACTACTAGATCAGGGCTACAAGAGCGGCTATAGCAATAAGTAACAATTTCCTCGGCGGAGAATAATAATCAGCACAATAATTTTCAACAACACATTCCAACCATACACCAGACTGTCGACATCCCCTACCTACCAGGACTAACAGATGCAACGTACCTTCTTCTCACTCTATAAACAGCAACAACGTCATTATTTACCCCTGATAACTATTAAACCTTTACGACACAACTGCTTATCTATCTGCTCGCCAGGAATCCTTGAAAGTTAAATATGTATCTTTATTTCTGACTTTCGACGGGACAACTTGAGACATAACAGTAAGCCGTTAACTTCTTTATTTGTTCCTGATGAAAAGAACAATAGCAGTTCTGAACATAAAATCGTTTTCAACAAATCTGATCAAAATCTTGTGATATCATCACCATCAGCAACTTCTTTACGTCCTTCCCTCACTGTCGGTAATCAAATAGATTTGACATGTTCAGAAAAAGTATTTACTTCAATAGTTTGACGACTACTCTGTTCAATTTGCAGGCTCAGGAGGAACTCTGCGTCAAGGACAAGAGAATAGTGCTAAAAATGAAGATCACTATATACACTATCACAGTCACGGGCCATTCATGTCGGTTAAAATCTGGAACATAGTAGACAGTGAGTTGCAGCAGACGGGAAAGCAATTATTGCCCATATCAGCGTTCATGAAACATACCATCACCAATGGAGCCGTGATCAGTCCCAAGAGGCCACAAGAGTCATTACCTCCCGAGGTGCTGGCTCTTGTGGACTCTAGAAATATCAGTATGCTATTGGAGCCTTCTTTCTATCCACCGCCTAGCACCAGACGCTCATTTTCGCACGACAACCGAAAGGACACAGCCTGGGTAGGTCACTTCGGTGACACAGACGACGACGAATATGACAGCAACGGCCACTTGCCTCAAGCATCGAGGAACGTTGAGTTAGGCTTCTCAGCGTCAAGTAATTATCAGTCGAAAAGTGCACATTTCCTCTACGAATCGTACAAGGATAATTTACAGGTATCTATAGAAAATCTCAATGCAGACATCATAAATAAAATATATCCGCCGGGGCTGTTTGAAAATAATGTACCAGTATCTCAGCCTATCATCTATGCTAGTGATTGCCTACATCATGCTGACACACAACCACCTATAAGGGATCAAATGCATAAAACTATAGGAAAACACAGCATACAGAACAGAACATTTACTACCATATCGAAAATACCGTTACAACAGCAAACTCAGTTAACACCCCCAGAGGAATTCATGAGTTTACCGAGAGAATTTTCTGGTACCAGTAACATCCAGCTACCGACCAGTAGAAAGAAAAAGTTACTACAGGCATATTCACCTGAATACATTCTAGGTGAAGAACCTCTGGTCATCCACTTGGTATTTCTTCATCCAACCAAACCAGAAGCGCCTCCTGCTGCATCCAGTGCTCACTCTCTTCCTGCCAATCATCTAAACATTACCCAACACTCTCACAATGACCAGTTAAACATCACATCTAGTTATAAAATAAAGCAGAATTCTAAGTTTTCTCTAAGAATAAACGAAGATCATTTTAAAACAGTGACTGGTTATATTGCTACTCTTACCAGTATACTACCACCACTATCACCACCACCCCTACCACTATCACCACCACCCCCACTACCATTATTATCACCACTACCACAACCACCATCCCAACCACCAGCACTATCACCACCACCCCCATCACTATTACCATCACCCCCACCACAACTATTATCACCACTACCACAACTACCATCCCAACCACCACCACCACTACTATCATCACCATCCCAACCACTACTATCACCACCATCAATACCACCGTCCCAACCTCCACTACCACCATCCCAACCACTACTACCACCACCATCCCAATCACTTTCACCAACACCACCATCTCAGCCACTACTACCACCACCATCCCAACCACTACTACCACCACCATCCCAACCACCACTACCACCACCACCACTACCACCACCGCAATCCCGACCACTTCCAACACCACCATCAAAACCACCACCATCCCAACAACTACTACCATCAATACCACCGTCTCAACCACCATCCCAACCACAACTACCACCACCATCCCAACCACCACCACCACCATCACCATCCCAACCACTACTACCACCACCATCAATACCACTGTCCCAACTGCCACTACCATCATCCAAACCACCACCATCCCAACCACTACCATCATCCAAACCACCACCATCCCAACCACTACCATCATCCAAACCACCACCATCCCAACCACTACCACCATCACCATCCCAACCACCACTACTACCACCACCATCCCAACCACCATTACCACCACAACCCCAACCACCATCAAAACCACCACCATCACAATCACTACTACCATCAATACCACCGTCCAAACCACTATCACAACCACAACTGCCACCACCATCCCAACCACTACTACCACCACCATCCCAATCACTTCCACCAACACCACCATCCCAACCACCACTATCACCACCATCCCAACCACCACTACCACCACCATCCCTATCGCCACCACCACCACTACCATCCCAACCACTACTACCACCACCACAATCCCAACCACTTCCAACACCAGCATCAAAACCACCACCATCCCAACCATTACTACCATCAATACCACAATCCCAACCACAACTACTACCACCATCCCCACCACCACCACCACCATCCCAACCACTACTACCACTACCATCATCCCAACCACCACTACCACCACCATCCCAACCACCACTACCACCACAATCCCAACCACCATCAAAACCACCACCATCCCAACCACTAATACCATCAATACCACCGTCCCAACCACTATCCCAACCACAACTGCCACCACCATCCCAACCTCCACCATCAAAACCACCACCATCCCGACCATTACTACCAACAACACCACCATCCCAACCACTACTACCACCACCATCAATACCACTGTCCCAACTGCCACTACTATCATCCCAACCACCACTACCACCACCATCCCAACCACTACCACCATCACCATCCCAACCACTACCACCATCACCATTTCAACCACTACTACCACCACCATCCCATTCACTTCCACCAACACCACCATCCCAACCACCACTACCACCACCACCACTACTACCATCCCAATCACTACTACCACCACCACAGTCCCAACCACCATCAAAACCACCACCATCCCAACCGCTACTACCATCAATACCACCGTCTCAACCACCATCCCAACCACAACTACCACCACCATCCCAACCACCACCACCACCATCTCAACCACTACTACCACCACCATCCCAATCACTTCCACCAACACCACCATCCCAACCACTATTACCACCACCATCCCAACCACTACTACCACCACCACAATCTCAATCACTACCAACACCACCATCAAAACCACCACCATCCCAACCACTACCAATACCACCTTCAAAACCACCACCATCCCAACCACTACTACCATCAATACCACCGTCCCAACCACCATCCCAACCACAACTACCACCACCATCCCAACCACCACCACCACCACCATCCCAACCACTACTACCACCACCATCAATACCACTGTCCCAACTGCCACTACCATCATCCCAACCACTACTACCACAACCATCCCAACCACTACCACCATCACCATCCCAACCACTACTACCACCACCATCCCAATCACTTCCACCAACACCACCATCCCAACCACAACTACCACCACCATCCCAACCACTACTACTACCACCATCAATACCAATGTCCCAACTGCCACTACCATCATCCCAACCACCACTACCACCACCATCCCAACCACTACCACCACCATCCCAACCACTACTACCACCACCATCCCAATCACTTCCACCAACACCACCATCCCAACCACTACCATCATCACCATCCCAACCACCACTACCACCACTATCCCAACCACCACTACCACCACCACCACTACCACCCCAACCACTACTGGCACCACCACTACAACCCCAACCACTACCACCCCAACCACTACAACCCCAACGACTACTGCCACCACCACAATCCCAACCGCCATCAAAGCCACCACCATCCCAACCATTACTACCATCAATACCACCGTCCCAACCACCATCCCAACCACAACTACCACCACCATCCCAACCAGTACTACCACCACCATCAATATCACTGACCCAACTGCCACTACCATCATCCCAACCACCACTGCCACCATCACCATCCCAACCACTACTACCACCACCATCCCAATCACTTCCACCAACACCATCCCAACTACTACTACCACCATCCCAACCACTATTACCACCACCATACCAACCACCACCACTACCATCCCAATCGCTACTACCACCACCACAATCCCAGCCACTACCAACACCACCATCAAAACCACCACCATCCCAACCACTACCAACACCACCATCAAAATCGCCACCACCCCAACCACTACTACCATCAATACCACTGTCCCAACCACAACTGCCACCACCATCCGAACCACCACCACCTCCATCCCAACCACTACTACCACCACCATCAATACCACCGTCCCAATCACCATCCCAACCACAACTACCACCACCATCCCAACCACCACTACCACCACCATCCCAACCACTACCACCGTCACCATCCCAACCACTACCACCACCATCCCAATCACTTCCACCACCATCCCAACCACCACTACCACCACCATCCGAATCACTACTACCATCCCAACCATTACTACCATCACCACAATCCCAACCACTACCAACACCACCATCAAAACCACCACCATCCCAACCACTATTATCACCCCATCCACTACCACCACCATCCCAACCACTACTACTATCAATACTACAGTCCCAACCACCATCCCAACCACAACTACCACCACCATCCCAACCACTACTACCACCACCATCCCAATCACTACTGCCACCACCATCAACACCATCACCACCATCCCAACAACAGCTACCACCACCATCCGCACCACTACTACCACCACCATCAAAACCATCACTACCACCATCCCACCCACTATCACCACCACTATCAATACCAACTCCCCAACCACCATTACCACCATCCCAACAACAGCTACCAATACCATCCCAACCACAACTACCAGCACCATCCCAACCAACATCACCATCCCACCCACCGCAACCTCCATCCCAGCCACCACCATTTCAACCACTACCACCATCCCAACTACCATCAGCACCACTCTTATTGTTATTACCACCACCCCAACCACTACTAGCACCACTATCATTGTTATTGCCACCATCACCATCGCTACCACCATCCCAATCACTACCACCACCATCCCAACCACCACTAGCACCACTCTCATTGCCACTACCACCACCATCCCAACCGCTATCAGTACCACTGTCACTGCTATTAAAACCACCATCTGCACCACTGCCATTATGGCTCCCTGGCCCCATGATGGGAAGTTTTGGCAGCGACTGTTTGTGTGTAGGTAATTCCCCTTATCACGAGAACATCTTACCTGCTGAACATGACGAACAGATTTGGGGGCAATCTGAGGCTACTGCTTATATGCTCCCCCCAAGACAACATTACGAAGATAATGGTAACTTTGTACCCCCAAGACAACATTATGGAGATGTTGGTAGCTCTATATCCCCAGGACAACATTACGGAGGTGTTGGTAACTCTGTGCTCCCAAGACAACATTACGGAAATGTTGGTAGCTCTATATCCCCAGGACAACATTACGGAGGTGTTGGTAACTCTGTGCCCCCAAGACAACATTACGGAAATGTTGGTAGCTCTATATCCCCAGGAGAACATTACGGAAATGTTGGAAGTTCTATACCCTCAGGACAACATTACGGAAGTGTTGATAACTCTGTGCTCCCAGGACAACATTACGGAAGTGTTGGTAGCTCTGTGCCCCCAGGACAACATTACGGAGGTATTGGTAGCTCTGTGCCCCCAGTACAACATTACGGCGGTGCTGGTAGCTCTGTGCCCCCAGGACAACATTACGGAGGTGTTGGTAACTCTCTGCTCCCAGAACATTACGGAGGTGTTGGTAGCTCTGTGCCCCCAGGACAACATTATGGAGGTGCTGGTAACTCTGTGCTCCCAGGACATTACGGCGGTGTTGGTAATTCTGTGCCCCCAGGACAACATTACGGCGGTGTTGAGAACTCTGTGCCCCCAGGACAACATTACGGCGGTGTTGATAACTCTGTGCCCCCAGGACAACATTACGGCGGTGTTGATAACTCTGTGCCCCCAGGACAACATTACGGAGGTGTTGGTAACTCTGTGCCCCCAGGACAACATTACGGAGGTGTTGGTAACTCTGTGCCCCCAGGACAACATTACGGCGGTGTTGGTAACTCTGTGCCCCCAGGACAACATTACGGCGGTGTTGATAACTCTGTGCCCCCAGGACAACATTACGGCGGTGTTGATAACTCTGTGCCCCCAGGACAACATTACGGAGGTGTTGGTAACTCTGTGCCCCCAGGACAACATTACGGAGGTGTTGGTAACTCTGTGCCCCCAGGACAACATTACGGAGGTGTTGGTAACTCTGTGCCCCCAGGACAACATTACGGAGGTGTTGGTAACTCTGTGCCCCCAGGACAACATTACGGAGGTGTTGGTAACTCTAATTTCAGTAGTCTACATTCTGTTGAAACAATTCTGATGGAAAATGACCTCACATACCTGCAAGTATTTTCCAACTATATCAACCATTCAGAACAATCCCTCCACCCAGACCCTGCCATACAGGCACAAGTTAGCGATATGTCAGCGGCAGCCACGCCAAGCCACAGTATTGGTGTAGCTGTACCAGGTAGTTCCAGTGGAACTTCAACGCTAATTAATTTTGCAAATGGGATCAGTCAGTCGCTCCCACAAGCAAGTGTTAGTAATGTATTCGGTGGGTCCATCTTGGAGCTGCTACCCCAAGATTTACCTAATTTCAATCCTCATCAGACTGCAGGTAACCCAATCAATTTTCGGCTTAATCTGGCGGCTCTGCCCTTGTCTAACGCACTACGCAAGGAACAGCTGCAGGATCGTCTTCCCACTCTCACCAGCACCAACATTTTCCCTGAGCTAGGTAATCAGGACTTTATCAACCACAATGGATATGAGGCTCAAAATACAAGCAACTACGCCAAGGAAGCAGGTGTCACTCAGGTGGTGGACACGTTACCTCTGCCCACCCAGTCAAGCCTCGCATTTCTTTTTGACTCAAACGTTTCCCAACCAGAAGACAATAATAATAATACAAACTTGACGCGTCCTGCACCTCTGCCTTTTGCACATATTCTTCAGCCTGTATATCCTCAAAGACACAAAGATTATGAAGAAAATGTCCCAATACCACCTTTAATTAGCTCATCAGATTATGCATGGCAGGTGCCAGCTGCGCTGCTGACCAATTCACCACTATCCTCCAACAGCCAAGACACCTATCCCAGCCCACCACCGACTAATCAAATAAACTACCAGTTCCCACCTCCGGCTAATCAATATAGATATCCTTTCCCACCCTCGATCAATCAAGCAAATTATCCTCTCTATCCCTTGCCCAAGCAGGTGCTCTATTCTCTTCCACAATCGACCAATCAAAAGAACTCTCTTCATCCACCCACAACCGGTCAGAAGAACTCTGAACTTACTCCTTCGATCAATCAGGGGGACTACCCCCTTCCACCCTCTATTAGCCAATTAAACCTTATACGTCAACCATCAACCAGCGAAATAAACTCTGAACTCCCACTGTCGACGAGCAAAGTGAGATATGTACAGCCTAACTCAGCACAAGAAACGAGCTATCCTCTCCCACCGTCATCGCCTGCCAAACCGTTTTCTTTGAGTTCAGCCTCAACAGAAACCCTAGCTACTATATTTTCCCCTGTGTCTGAGCAGCCAGATTTCCATCTCTCACCACCTTTTGACCCGTCCACCTTCCAGCAACAATCAGTCTTCTCACTGCCTTCCTCGAAACCGTCGTCTTACAAGCAGTCAGTATGTAGCTATTGCGAGTACCTCCAGCCGACTTTTCCTCCTCAGAAACCAATAATCACAGAGAATTTAAACTTCAACCCTTCCTACCCATACCGTCCTTTCCAAAATAATTTAATCTTTGAGAATGTTGTTGGTGATGACGAAAGCACAATATCAGATGTGCCAGTCGTGGCTGCCACAGTTCCAGCAACACTATCTCTTCCTAACTGGCAGAACTGTTTGTTAGACAACCTGTGCACTCTGGGTATCGCCGCTATTCTTGCTCTGGGGATATCACAAGTCATTGCTTTTCCATTCATGTTCCCTGCAATTTTGGGGCGCCGCCGACGCGAACTTGGATACCTCTCTTTGATGAACACTTCCGATAAGCTGACTACCCATGAAAAAGAAATTTATAAATTTCTTGATAACTTATCCGCACAATCTAGGGGAACAGATCATTCTAGTGATGCTCTTGCAGTTGCATACCCTTTCATCAGGGACGTTTCAAAGATTAGTACTATAAAAAATGCTTCCCAACATGGAGGCCAGAAAGCCATCAAAGAAAAGATTGAAAGATTAGAAAAAATACTGAAAATTCTCAGAAAGGATCAAGTAGCTTACCTCGTACAACGTGCGCTGACAAAACTTGTGCTGGGTCGCCCCTTAGCCTCAGCTCTGAGACACAGGGTCGTCCCTCAGTCTCACTCCTGATACAGGGTCGTTCCTTTGCCTCACCCCGACACACGGTCATCACACTACCTTACCCTTGACACACGGTAATCACACTGCCTTACCTCTGACACAGGGCCGTCCTTCAGTCTCACCCCTACTGACACAGGATCGTCCCTCTACCTTACCCTGACATAGGATCGTCCCTCTACCTTACCCTGACACAGGATCGTCCCTCTACCTTACCCTGACACAGGATCGTCCCTCTGCCTTACCCTGACACAGGATCGTCCCTCTGCCTTACCCTGACACAGGATCGTCCCTCTACCTTACCCTGACACAGGATCGTCCCTCTGCCTTACCCTGACACAGGATCGTCCCTCTGCCTTACCCTGACACAGGATCGTCCCTCTACCTTACCCTGACACAGGATCGTCCCTCTACCTTACCCTGACACAGGATCGTCCCTCTACCTTACCCTGACACAGGATCGTCCCTCTGCCTTACCCTGACACAGGATCGTCCCTCTGCCTTACCCTGACACAGGATCGTCCCTCTGCCTTACCCTGACACAGGATCGTCCCTCTGCCTTACCCTGACACAGGATCGTCCCTCTGCCTTACCCTGACACAGGATCGTCCCTCTGCCTTACCCCTAACATAGGGCCGTCCCTCAGTCTCGCCCCTGCCAGAGAAAACATTCACGAATTATAAGTAAAAGGATGCAACTTAGTGATGAAACCCCAGATTTAGAAAATGTGGAAGGCTTGAAAACTTGAAAATCTGAGAGAAACAAAACGTACAGACTTGGAAAACCGACAGCTCATAGCGAAGAACACAGATATACACTGTGTACCATTGACTACTGGATGTCGAACAATCTTCAAATAATATGTATGCATTATTTTCTAACGAAGTAATTTCGGTAATTAGCAAATATTATGAAATAGTTCAAACTATATTAACTTGTTTTAAGGAGGTTGCTTAAAGTAAGATTTGAAGTAAGCCAAGATTTTTTGGATTCCAAGTCCACAAGTCTCTCCTCAAAAATTCCCTACTATTTGTGTTACAGCTCTGGTGTAATCCACTTTTTTGTAAATATTTAGCACTGAGCAACGTGAGACGGACAACAATGGCAATATTAATTTTAATTCGAAGGTCATCAAGAAATTGTGAAATTTCAAGAAATGAGGCAACAAGAATCGCGAGATGACACATACTGAAAAATGAACTGACACAGGAATCCACTGAGACTAGCCGTTAGAAGAATGTACAGTATTACTGAGGGCGACATGTCTATGTTTTCCCCGGGCGTTAATAGCACAGCAACACTACTTACGATAACGTGAAGATTTGTTAGTGCCTGATCTAATAAGTCTCCCACAACCCCCTTTCTAAGGCCATTATATGATTTAATGTATCAGAGAACCCACGCTGATCTAGAAACACTGTACGTCCACCTACCTTTCTTTCTTGTGGATTATATTTAATGATTCACATGCACATTTTTATTTTCATATTTTATTATTTCGGTATATAATAAAACATTGCATCTTCAATTGGCTTTCTCTTTCATAGGTTAGGTATTTCAAACTGCACCCGTGCTCGTCTCACACCATATTGCAGTTCTTTGCTCAGACAAATAATGTTTACTAAACTGATCTGAATGTAACTTTGCTTGATCGCTATGAAGATGTTGTTATGGGTGTAAGGGGAAATAAATCAGGCAGTGTAATAATAACAGTGTACCCTCCCCAAGCTCCTCGATCCCCCACACTCAATCGGCACCACAACTTCTATAGACGATCAAACATAAACAGAATTCCGAACATAGGATTTAATTCTCTCACTGCTCCCAGCACCTTACAGATGTGGTTTGGTTTGCTGTGTCTGGTAGTCATATTATAGGGGTCAAAGAAACAGGAGTGGAGAGTGTACAGCTTAATTTATAGTATTATTATTGTTGTTATATTTACATTAAGTGCTAAACCTACATGGGTTGTTCAACGCAGGAAATGGTGGAAGCTTGATTCGTCAAATTAAGGAAACTCCCTACAGTTTCTAACCAACCTGAGCGCAAGATTTCCCGGGTTGTGGAAAAAGACACTTATGTACAGTTCAGGACATTTATTACAGAAAATTTTGTACATAAGTGTCTTTTTCCACATCCTGTCGGTATCATCATACCATTTTTCACTTTCCGGCTTGTAATTCCATGAGAGCCAGCATGTGGATCTGGCAGCGCCAGAGTATATAGGATTGCCGTAGTGAAGATGGTGACAGCGAAGGACGGAAGAATGATGGTAGCTTAATAAGGAGTTAAACTAGTGGCAGTGGAGGGTGATAGTATTGTGGCAGCGGAGGGAGGTAAGCAAGAGAAACCTGCAATATGCATGACTCGCTCTCCTCCTTTACCAGGTGATTTAAGGACATACCAACACATGTATGTTCTGCATGTCACCCACGTGTCCACCGATCAAGTGCTGCATGTGACCACTGTCAGCACGCATCACGCGCGCACATGCATATTTTCAGCCCATGTTACACGTGCATGTGGCTTCATTAAAACCTGTGTCACGGATGAATGTGACCGACCACCTTTCAACCCGTATCACGCATGCATGTGACCGCCTGTCAACCCGTGTCACGCATGCAGTGTGATCACGTTTCAATCTGTGTCACGCATGCATGTGACCACATTTCAACCTGCAACACCCTATGACACTTGCATGTGACCATGTATCATCCATTTTACTACTCTTCCTGAACTTACACTTGAAAAAGTCTACTACCACAGACGGAATACTGTGGGTAAAGAGCGCATCATGTGGTTAGTCAGGTTAAGCAAAGCTACGTCTGACAGGTAACTGAATGAGTGACTGGGGAGAGACAGCCTCGGGCCACGGGCATCCTACAACAACTAACAACAGTGACTTACATCATGACACATGAAATCGTAATGATAAGATTGCAAACAGCATACCGAAAGGAAGATTGAACAGCATGACAAGTCACCATAGCATGGAGAGCATGCCATGGTTTCAAGCCCCAACCGTTCCGTGATTTGTATGCAATCGTGTCATACGATTTCGTGAGTCGTAAGGTGATCAACACAGACTCAACTTGTTTTTCCTCACCTGCAAAAACAAAAAAGACATCTATTCTTTAGGTTTATTAATTAAACCTGTTTGACTCAGAATCATCCTTAACAAAATACTGTCTCTCCCGTCTAAGTTAAATTTGCTTGACTTAACATGTAATAACATAGTTTACTTACGAAGCTCCTTTACATGTTTACTTAAGAAAATTTACTAACATCCACTATTAAAATGTTTTTCCTTGCATGTTGACTAAACTTGTATGATTTATTAACATACATAAAATAAATGTTTTTCCTTGCATGATTTACTAACACGTATAACATACACGTTGTTCCTGGTAAATAATTCATGCCAAACTTATGCAAACTTTGTTGATATAATAATTGTTTTTCTTTGGTATTCTATTTTAAAACTTTTTCAAAATTTCCTATCATACACTAAATTTTAATCGCTGTGATTTTACGCTAAACTTTTTCACCGTTATATACTTTGGCATGAAATTTGCTTATCTGTTTTATGTATTTTATTTAATTGAATGTACAGGTCTTAGCTTTATAAACAAAGGCACATTTGTCCGCTAAGAACAACTATGTTTAATGTCGTGTTAAAAATCAGTTAAATATTGTACGCCTTCGACGATTTATAGACTTGAATTCTATAACTAATGACTACAGAAATTTTTTTTTTTATTCGCCTTTAGATTTTTTTTTTCTTATTCGCCGGTACTCTCCCGGCCCGGGTCTTTTCCAAGTAGTGGTGACCCGGCCTTGGCTCCCTATCTGGGGAGTATCTCGAGACAGATTAACTTGGTGGCACTCGATGTATGCACAAGGCTTATTCCTCTAAGAAAAAGGAGGAGTAGATGTAAAATAGAAAGAGACAGGTGCTCCCTTTATAGGCGACGGAAAAGAATAACAGAGCGGCTAAAAGAGGTCAATATATCTGAAATGCGTAGGGAGACACTGGTCAGAGAAATAGCAAGCATCGAACTCAAGCTAAAGGAATCTTATAGGAGTCAGGAATCGCGGGAAGAACTAAAAGCCATAAATGAAATCGAAAGAAACCCAAGGTATTTCTTCTCCTATGCCAAATCAAAGTCGAGAACAACATCCAGTATTGGGTCCCTACTTAAACAAGATAGGTCCTACACAGATGACAGCAAGGAAATGAGTGAGCTACTCAAGTCCCAATATGACTCAGTTTTTAGCAAGCCGCTAACCAGACTGAGAGTCGAAGATCAAAATGAATTTTTTATGAGAGAGCCACAAAATTTGATTAACACAAGCCTATCCGATGTTATCCTGACGCCAAATGACTTCGAACAGGCGATAAATGACATGCCCATGCACTCTACCCCAGGGCCAGACTCATGGAACTCCGTGTTCATCAAGAACTGCAAGAAGCCCCTATCACGAGCCTTTTCCATCCTATGGAGAGGGAGCATTGACACGGGGGTCGTCCCACAGTTACTAAAAACAACAGACATAGCCCCACTCCACAAAGGGGGCAGTAAAGCAACAGCAAAGAACTACAGACCGATAGCACTAACATCCAATATCATAAAAATCTTTGAAAGGGTCCTAAGCAGCAAGATCACCACCCATCTAGAAACCCATCAGTTACACAACCCAGGGCAACATGGGTTTAGAACAGGTCGCTCCTGTCTGTCTCAACTATTGGATCACTACGACAAGGTCCTAAATGCACTAGAAGATAAAAAGAATGCAGATGTAATATATACAGACTTTGCAAAAGCCTTCGACAAGTGTGACCATGGCGTAATAGCGCACAAAATGCGTGCTAAAGGAATAACAGGAAAAGTCGGTCGATAGATCTATAATTTCCTCACTAACAGAACACAGAGAGTAGTCGTCAACAGAGTAAAGTCCGAGGCAGCTACGGTGAAAAGCTCTGTTCCACAAGGCACAGTACTCGCTCCCATCTTGTTCCTCATCCTCATACCCGACATAGACAAGGATGTCAGCCACAGCACCGTGTCTTCCTTTGCAGATGACACCCTAATCTGCATGACAGTGTCTTCCATTGCAGACACTGCAAGACTCCAGGCGGACATCAACCGAATCTTTCAGTGGGCTGCAGAAAACAATATGAAGTTCAACGATGAGAAATTTCGATTACTCAGATATGGTAAACACGAGGAAATTAAATCTTCATCAGAGTACAAAACAAATTCTGGCCACAAAATAGAGCGAAACACCAACGTCAAAGACCTGGGAGTGATCATGTCGGAGGATCTCACCTTCAAGGACCATAACATTGTATCAATCGCATCTGCTAGAAAAATGACAGGATGGATAATGAGAACCTTCAAAACTAGGGAGGCCAAGCCCATGATGACACTCTTCAGGTCACTTGTTCTATCTAGGCTGGAATATTGCTGCACACTAACAGCACCTTTCAAGGCAGGTGAAATTGCTGACCTAGAAAATGTACAGAGAACCTTCACGGCGCGCATAACGGAGATAAAACACCTCAATTACTGGGAGCGCTTGAGGTTCCTAAACCTGTATTCCCTGGAACGCAGGCGGGAGAGATACATGATTATATACACCTGGAAAATCCTAGAGGGACTAGTACCAAACTTGCACACGAAAATCACTCACTACGAAAGCAAAAGACTTGGTAGACGATGCAACATCCCCCCAATGAAGAGCAGGGGTGTCACTAGCACGTTAAGAGACCATACAATAAGTGTCAGGGGCCTGAGACTGTTCAACTGCCTCCTAGCATACATAAGGGGGATTACCAACAGACCCCTGGCTGTCTTCAAGCTGGCACTGGACAAGCACCTAAAGTCGGTTCCTGACCAGCCGGGCTGTGGCTCGTACGTTGGTTTGCGTGCAGCCAGCAGCAACAGCCTGGTTGATCAGGCTCTGATCCACCAGGAGGCCTGGTCACAGACCGGGCCGCGGGGGCGTTGACCCCCGGAACTCTCTCCAGATAAACTCCAGACCTAAGTCTCCCATGGGAGGAGGTACAAGTATCCCCTCATCTTTGGGACCAAGTGTCCGCAGGCCTAGCCACAGTCCCCGCCCTCACGGGGCTCGTAGGGAGAAGCTAGGCCTGGCCTTTAGAATTTTTTTTTCTTATTCGCCAGTATTCTCCCGGCCCGGGTCTTTTCCAAGTAGTGGTGACCCGGCCTTGGCTCCCTATCTGGGGAGTGTCTCGAGACTTAAGTCTCCCATGGGATGAGGTACAAGTACCCCCTCATCTTTGGGACCAAGTGTCCCCAGGCCTAGCCACATTCCCCGCCCTCACGGGGCTCGTAGGAAGAAGTTAGGCCTCTGGTCTGCCATCTGCCCCGCCCTAAAAGGGCTCGTGGGGATGGCAGTCTTATGAGCTGCAGATGGTAGCAAGCTCTCTGGATTATTATTATTATTAAAGATTAGCCGGTATTCTCCCGGCCCGGGCCTTTTCCAAGTGGTGGCCCGGCCTTGGCTCCCTCTTTAGGGAGTGTCTGAGACCTAAGTCTCCCATGGGAGGAGGCACAAGTACCTCCTCATCTTTGGGACCAACTGTCCCCAGGCCTAGCCACAAGCTAGGCCTCTCTGGTCTGCCATCCCCGCCCCATGGGAGCTAATGGGAATGACAGTCTTATGAGCTAAAGGCTCGGGCTCAGGCACCTACCCTACCCTAGAAGGGCTGGGCATGGTGTCGATGAGCTCTCTGTTAGTTAGTTAAAGATTAGCCGGTATTCTCCCGGCCCGGGCCTTGTCCAAGTGGTGGCCCGCCCTTGGCTCCCTCTTTAGGGAGTGTCTGAGACCTAAGTCTCCCATGGGAGGAGGCACAAGCACCTCCTCATCTTTGGGACAGGCCTCTCTGGTCTGCCATCCCCGCCCCAAGGGGGCTAATGGGAATGACAGTCTTGTGAGCTAAAGGCTCGGACTCAGGCACCTACCCTACCCTAGAAGGGTTAGGCATGGTGTCGATGGAGCTCTCTGGAGAATTACAAATTTAACTATACCGGAGAAAGAAGAAATATGATAGAACTGTAAAATATTATGGAATTAAAATACATTGTACATATTTATCATCATATTTTTCTAGCAAAATATTAGCTTGTTTCATTATTAGCATTTACTGATGTGGAAATTTTTGAGTAATTTAGCGTTGTACATTGCAGGGTGGCCAGTGGGTAGTGCAAGGTGGCCCAGCAGCAACCCTTCACAACCTGCAGAAAATTCTTCCCAGCAGAGTGTTCCTCACGTGATGGTGAAGGTGTGGGACTTCAGTAATGGTCAATTGACCCTTGTGGCAACCAAGCGCATCTCTACCTCAACCTTGGCTCAAGCAGGGACCTCTCAGAGCCTCTCATCACAGCTTTCATCACCATCGGCTGAAAATCCTGCCAGCCATCAACAGTCAGTGGTTGCATCTGATTCGTATATACCTCACAGTGGAAACCCTGCCGGCTATCAGCAACCAGTGGTGGCATCAAGCTTGTACACACCTCACAGTGGAAACCCTGCCGGCTATCTTCAACCAGTAGTGGCATCAAGCTTGTACACACCTCACACTGGACACCCTGCCAGCTATCAGCAACCAGGGATGGCATCAAGCTTGTACACACCTCACAGTGGAAACCCTGCCGGCTATCTTCAACCAGTAGTGGCATCAAGCTTGTATACACCTCACACTGGACACCCTGCCAGCTATCAGCAACCAGGGATGGCATCAAGCTTGTACACACCTCACACTGGACACCCTGCCAGCTATCAGCAACCAGTGGTGGCATCAAGCTTGTACACACCTCACACTGGAAACCCTGCCAGCTATCACCAGCCCGTGGAACACTTCAGTCATGCGCAAACAACCCCCACCACCCAGCAACTTACATACAATTCTGAACTCCAGCAGCACTTAGATTTTCTTCAGTCGCTTCCCAGTAAAGAGTTGCATGCTCTCCTGCAAGGCATTATGCAAGAGCAGTTTTTCCAGGGACAAAGTCAGTGGTGGCTACAACAACAACTTCAACCATTAATTAGTTATTTGAAGTCGCTGCATGGCCTCCAGGAAGCACAATACAGCCAACACCAACCACAGTTTAGTCAGCAGCAGCTACAGCACGATGAAACACAACAAAACAGTCAACAGGAAATTCAACAGAAACATGTTGAGCAACAACAGGAACAGAACCAAAAGCAACCACATCACAATCAACACCCAGTACGGCTGAACGTTTACAATCAAAACTTAAATCAACATTATCTTACTAGTACACAAACAACACCTGCTACAGTTCACATTAAACTTCCTCCTCTCATCAGTAATTTGGATAACTACGATGCCCACTTTCAAACTGTTGAACCCGATCCCATACTTCATAGGCCCTTTCCTAATCCACCTTCACCATTATTGCCACCAATACCATGGACACCAAATCCACCATTCCTCACATCAAATGCACCTGCATACCAATACATATCAAATAAAAATCTACCGCCAGGACACTCATCATCACAACTAACTATGTCACAATCAGGACCTAATTTATGGGAAAGTTCCTTAAACCAGCCCAACTTAAAACAAAGTCAATCTCACCCTCAGGTAAATACATTAGCTTTAAGAGAATTTTTATCCAGTTATCCTCAAGTTTTGGTTGTTACTGATGGCCATCCTGAAGACCATAATATGTCATCATTAATTCCGCAGTCTAGTTCCCAGGCACAGAAGGAATATCAGACTATCAATAGTCCAGCTTTTGGTGGGGGCTCTGGCCTTTTCAGTGGTATCACAAAAAACATATTACACGATATTCCTTATATAAATACGAAACCTAAGTCTGATCAATTGGAGAATGTCTTTCCATATGGCATTTTAACCAAAAACGAGAACTCGGAGAATTCATTTAACCCGAGCACGTCAGCAACGGCACAGAGTGGCCTGCTGAAAATTAACACACATGCCCATCAGTCTCTTATTCCAGTTGTGCCTGGCTACACCTTCCACCACCCGGGTGCTGCTACTTGGCATCCAATATATAGCCATCTGATAAGAAATCTAGCAGGTTCTTGGACAAGTACTTCACCTGGATACTTGCCTAACACCAACACTCTTCCATCAGCGGTAGAGAATGCCACATTAGTCTCGGATGAACCTAAAATTTTAAAACATTTAACAACAGAAGCACTTAATGTTATTACAGAATCCATATCTGACTTTATCTCTTATAATGATATGAACAAAACAGTCGCCAGTAAGATCACCTCTGCTCCATTACACAACACCAACGCTGATGTGACGTCTAATACGCCGATCTACCATATACCATCAAGCGAGAGTAACAATACTTTAAATCGCTGGCTAGTTGCGAATAACAGTAATATGGATATGCACAGTTACCAAACTTCTGATCACTCTAACTTCCCCCCTCTTGTATCTCCAAATCAGCTACTAAAAACTACCAAAGCAAGTGTTCAGATGACCCTTGCACCCAACTCCTTAAGAGGTTCTGGAAACCCTGTTCTTGGAATCTCCGTCAGTCTTCAGCATAGCAATAACAGTTTGGTAGATCCCGAAAGTAGACCGCCGCAACACATAACTTCTGTTTTCGGCACTGTGGGAAACAGTACGCGCGATGCCTATCCAGCGACACTAGGCAGTAATTTTCCTAGTGAAAATTCCGAAATCTTAAAATCCAAAGAGAAGCACAATCCAGCAGATGTAAGTGACAGCGGTAACCTGAGTTATCAGCGACCTCAGCATGGGGAAAATCTTCCTCAAAGTGACTTGTTCAGTACAATTACCCCCGAGTGGAAAGACCCACAACAACTTCATACTTTAAAAAATCTATTTGCTGATATGGAGAGTGACGATCCGAGAATTACTGGAGTCATACAGTCCTTAGTGCTACAGGCTATACTAGCAACTGAGCCACAGTTGCTATCTGCTCTGGAGATGGGTGGTGGACAACTGAGATACCACCACAATGATCTTTCGTCCTCTGTACCCCTCACACCACTCTTCAAGTCTCCTGGCTCAGATCCAGCACACCCGATTGAATACATTAGAAATTTATATCCATACACTCAGCCGAACGTGCATGATCATTTACAGCACGAAAGTAAAAAAACTATAAATGAATCGTACCAAAATTTAGTCAGTCTAATGCAAGGAACGAATAAAGATTTTCCACCAACACTCACAAGGCTGCAGGAGGCACTTGAGGAGTACCTGGCCCCATCAATGTCACCTCTGACTGCTAGCTCTAGTCATCACACACCCTTCAACCCTTCACCAGCACACTTCAACTCTTCAACAGCACTTTTGAACCCAACAACACTCTACAACCAATCACCAACACTTTTCAGCCCTTCAACAGCAGACTCTAACCCATCACTAACATCCTTCAACCCTTCACCAACACTCACAGTTCCTCCCACAACTGCAGCCTCTTCAAATCTAGAGCATTTGGAGACAAGTGTTCAGAAAACCCAGGAGGCACCTGAGCCCGAGAGCAACGTAGATATGTGTCTCACTAACAAATGGTGCGCCATTGGCCTTGCGCTCACTGTGGCAATGGGAGCCACGGGTGCTATGGTGGTTCCTCTCGTGGTTCCTGTCTTGGGACGTAAACGCAGAGATGTTATTAGTAAGTTGCCCAAAGAAGACGTAACTTTCCACATCATATTTTCCTCTGAACCTCAAGTCAGACAATATGAGGCACTGATCCGAGCTGTTTTCAATAATTCTGTCTCATTTTCTAAAGATGATAGTAGGGAACACCAAATGAACACGGCACAGGCTCCAGAAGCCTCTCAGAATGAGGCGATAAAGCTAGGGTTCCAACAGTTGCACTTCACTCCTCTACAAACAGTTGACGCATCACCCTCCTCTAGGGTCGTCCCTGCCATAGTGAAAGTAGAGCAAAATGAAGAAAAATGAAAATGAAGTCACGAAGAAGATTATTGCCCAAGATATCTGGTATGAGCGCTAAGTCATCTACCAGGACTTGGTCGAAGAATTCTTCTAATCTCAAAATTCACCCACCAGTCCTGTATTGAGATTTCTCATTCGTGAAAAATAATAAATTTGTTATTCACAGTTCCCTCGTAACCTTACCGTGCACCAGAGTGGCAGCGGTTATATTGCAAAGAAAATGATTACGGGCACTGGAAGTGGCTTATCCCTTTGTATGTGAAGTGACGTTCCTCCTGTGAGGAAAGTACCTCGAGCATACATAAAGAAATATCCCACCACGATATATATAACAATATAAGGGAGATATTGTATGGGCTGCAAAAGTGTGGGGAGTATATTCTACACCTGTTCCACTGCTATCAAACCTGTGGAGTGTGAAGCAAGCACTTGAACTATGCACCATTCGTGTCGAAAACCACAGGTGGGAGGTAAGCCCATTACCCCTTGACAGCCACTCTCAATAACCAAAGCAATCTCTTTAATATTCTGTTAGTTAATTAGTTTTAGTTTGATATCTTTATTATGCCCCCCATACCCATCCTGTAGGCGGTAGTTAAAAGGTGAGACGGTTTTTAACCATCTCACCTTCTGACTACCGTGTGCAGTGAAAGTGAAAATGACTACTGTGTGCAGTGAAATAGTGAAAATGACTACTGTGTGCAGTGAAATAGTGAAAGAAAAACATCCAAAGTTCTTTGTTCTTAAATGATACTATTTCTTTATGAACGAATTTAAGGTAGAAGCTATATAAGTTGCCAATTTATAGAAAAGCATCGACATAACTCTCAATTAGTTATAACAATCTATTCTATATACAAGTATTACAAGTTAAATAAAAAGAATATTACCCTATGTCACAATGAACCTGTTTGCCTATCACTGCATAACAATTAGTGTGTATGTTTTATTAGGCTTTAGTATCGTACTTTCCGACTAAAAATATTCAAGTTGTTTGGCAATTTAAAATAGATGCACTGTCACCTTATCATCTTTGCATTGCAGGATTGAATAACTTGTGAGAAATTACCTGAATCAGGTTTACAGGCTATTACCTGAATTATTACATGTAAGTAATTTGGGCGAGGTAAGTGGGACTTAGTCACAGTAGGTCACAGAACTGTCACTCCTTCGATGCCCACTCCTTCACCTCTCACAAAAAAGCTTGACCTGACATTAAATTAATAATTACAATATTAAACATTAATACCAATAATGGTAAATTATAGTGTGGACTGTATGAAATATTAAAGGAAACGATCTCCAGAAAGGATTAGTGGGAACACTAATACACACAGACAGGGTAAGAGTTTTCTAATTGACACCAGGCACATATGTACCAAAAGTTAGATAATTAAGAAATTTATATAACCACTTATCATTTATATTATAGTTGGATCACCCCACAACTCCTACCTAACAAATGGAATCCTACTGGCCAGTGAGAAATCTAAAGAAAGGACTAATGGCATACATACTGAATGTGTTGCATGGCGACACCTCATTATTTCCACTATCACCGCCTAATTCTGGAGGCCCCACAAATTCTGTCCCTATTCTTCAACAGGGGACATTCCAGAACTTATTAATTATAGTCTGAGGCCGATCCATTCAATTAAGGCCTCGATGACGCCAGATTACTAGACGATTTCACCACTGCCAGTGCTCACACATTAATTCACTATGGCGTCCTCCCCCCTGTATCACTCCGTGGCTGCTGCACACCTTCCTTCATACAAAATTTCTTCACGGGTCAAATCAGTGTCACATTTTAATACACAATTATTACATTATTCAAATTTACACATGCTGAGTTTAGGAAAATTAAAAAAAAAAATCCACATAACTACCGTTTCTTACATTTTTTTTTTTTCGTGTGACAAAACTTACATTCCTTTAAACCTTGAATAATATTTTGAACCAGACGACAGAACTCATCCACATTATAGGGATGTAGTTCTCTTCTGATCTTTATTGAGTTATCCTGGGTTAAAGCTATTTATGTAATTTTTGTGCCTATAACGTTTGTGTACCCTCAAGACATTTGTAACAAAATTTTTGTGTTCACAGCCTAGATAACAATTACATACTTATTTACCTACTTACCTGAGCACTGGTGAATCTTACTGAAAGATGAGTTTTGATTGATTTCGACCTGTGTATTAGGAAAATTTAAATACTTTTCTCATACTATAATTTCTAATAGCCTCATCCAATTGACTTCAACACTCCAATGCTGATAACTTCATAATGGTCAGTGGTTAGTGGTCAGTCGTCACGTGAGGTCACAGACCCTGAGCTGCTTTGGGGATTAGCGTGGACGGTTACAAAGCATGGCTTGCTTCTGCAGTGTTTTAAAAATTGAGGTTGGGGAGTTGAAGGAGGAGGTCTTGCTTCTCCAGGAGGAGATTAGGAGGCTGAAGGTCCACCTCAATGGGTCTGGGAGAGAGTGTGAGGTGGCTGGAGTTGTGGGGAATGAGGCTTCTAGCAGTGAGGTGCAGTCTGTCTCTCGCTGTGAGGAGGCTGTAGTTGGGGAGGTAGCAACGGCTACCAGCAGTGAGGTGCAGTCCAGCACCTGCTACAAGTGGCGAGTGGTTCACAGTAATGGGAGGCGCATCAGTGTAAGGAAAGTTAAGAGTGAAGATCTGAAGGTAGGAAATCACTTCTCTGTTCTTCAGGATGAATGTACTTCAGTGGCCAGTGAAGGTAAGGGTACTACTGCCCCTGCTAATGGAGGTAAGCGCATTCTTGTGGTTGGTGACTCTCAGGTAAGATATATTGACCGTGCTTTTTGTAATAGGAATAAGAAGATGAGAGATAGAGTGTGCTTCCCTGGAGCTGGTGTTGGGGACATTGTCAACAGGCTGGATAATATCATGTCAGGTAATGGGAACAAGCCCATTATCTGTCTCAGTGCTGGTGGAAATGATATTGGGAAGGGTATGAGAGAAGAGCTGCTAGATAAGTACAGGTCAGCTATAGATTTCATTAAGTCTAAGGAAGGGATCCCAATCATATGTAGCATCTTGCCTAGAAGGGGAGTAGGAAATGAATGGTTGTCTAGGGCAATTGGTGTAAATTGCTGGCTAGACAGATACTGCAAGGAACTTGCAATCCCATTCATTGACAACTGGAACAACTTTTATGGCAAACATGACATGTATGCAAGGGATGGGGTACATCTCTCTGGGGCTGGGGTGGTAGCACTTGCAGACTCGATTGAGAAAGCCATTGGCAAAATGCCTATGATTTTAAACTGATGGAAGATAGAGGTATGGGTGTGTGTGGGAAACAAGCAGGTTGCAACACTTGGGTTGGAAACAGTAAATGTATAAAAGGCATTCAGCATGAAGTTATAAATAAAGACAATAGATCAGGTCAGCAAACAAAGGGGGACAGCAGAGGGCAGCAAGGGACTAGCTCCCTTAAGGTTTACTATACTAATAGCAGGAGTGTAAGAAATAAGATAGATGAGCTAAGATTAATTGCAAGTGCAGGAAACATAGATATTATTGCTATAACAGAGACCTGGCTCAATCTGAAAGATAGAGAGATGCCCTCTGAATGTCACATACAAGGCTATAAATTATTCCACACTGACAGGGTCAACAGGAAAGGTGGTGGAGTAGCGATGTACGTCAGAGACAATTTAAATTGTTGTGTTAGACAAGGTATTAAATTAGAAGCGTCAGCCACTGAATCTGTTTGGTTACAGCTTCTCGAGGGCCGAGAAAAACTAATTTTGGGTGTGATTTACAGGGCCCCAAATCTTGATAGGGAGTGCAGTAAACTTCTATGGGACGAAATTCGTAAGGCATCTACATACGAAAATGTTGTGCTAATGGGAGATTTCAACTATAGACAGATTGACTGGAGCAATTTGACAGGAAATTTAGAGTCAGGTGACTTTCTTGATACGATCCAGGATTGTTTTTTAAAAAAGTTTGTGACAGAGCCAACTAGGGGAAATAACCTCCTTGACTTGGTCTTGCCAGTAGGGAAACACTAATTAATAATCTTGAGGTTAATGATGAGCTTGGGGAAAGTGATCACAAATCACTCAGTTTTAATATATCATGAAATTCCCCTAATAATGGCAATCAAGTCTCTGTCCCTGACTTTCGCTTGGCTGATTTCATAGGACTGAAAAATTACTTAGGTGGGCTGAACTGAAATGACCTGACTAAGGGTCAGGTAGGTGGTGGTGATGGTTGCCGATATGATGCTTTCCAGGGCATAGTTCTAGCTGCTCAGTCAAATTATGTTCCAAATAGGGAAATCAGATCAAACAAAAATGATCCTAAATGGATGAACAATAGATTAAAATATCTGATTGGTCAAAAGAGAGGCATATATAGGCAAATCAAAAGAGGAGAGGGGCAATTAAGAAATCGATATATTCAGTTAAAGAGAGAAATAAAAAAGGGAATTAGAAAAGCAAAAAGAGATTATGAGGTTAAAGTTGCAAGAGAATCGAAGACTAACCCAAAAGGATTCTTTCAGGTATACAGAAGTAAGATCAGGGACAAGATAGGCCCACTCAAAAGTTCCTCGGGTCAGCTCACTGACAGTGATAAGGAAATGTGTAGAATTTTTAACACATACTTCCTCTCAGTTTTTACACAGGAGGATACCAGCGATATTCCAGTAATGATAAATTATGTAGAACAGGACGATAATAAACTGTGCACGATTAGGGTCACAAGTGACATGGTCCTTAGGCAAATAGATAAATTAAAACCTAACAAATCCCCAGGCCCTGATGAACTGTATGCAAGAGTTCTAAAGGAATGTAAAGAGGAGCTTAGCACACCTTTGGCTAATCTTTTCAACATATCACTACAAACTGGCATGGTGCCAGATAAGTGGAAAATGGCAAGTGTGATACCTATTTTCAAAACAGGTGACAGGTCCTTAGCTTCGAACTATAGACCAATAAGCCTAACCTCCATAGTGGGAAAATTTATGGAATCAATAATTGCCGAGGCAGTTCGTAGCCACCTTGAAAAGCATAAATTAATCAACGAATCTCAGCATGGTTTTACAAAGGGGCGTTCCTGCCTTACGAATTTATTAACTTTTTTCACTAAGGTATTTGAGGAGGTAGATCATGGTAATGAATATGATATTGTGTATATGGACTTCAGTAAGGCTTTTGACAGGGTCCCACATCAGAGACTATTGAGGAAAATTAAAGCACATGGAATAGGAGGAAAAATTTTTTCCTGGATAGAGGCATGGTTGACAAATAGGCAGCAGAGAGTTTGCATAAATGGGGAGAAATCAGAGTGGGGAAGCGTCACGAGCGGTGTTCCACAGGGGTCAGTGTTGGGCCCCCTGCTGTTCACAATCTACATAAACGACATAGATGAGGGCATAAAGAGCGACATCGGCAAGTTTGCCGATGACACCAAAATAGGCCGTCGAATTCATTCTGACGAGGACATTCGAGCACTCCAGGAAGATTTGAATAGACTGATGCAGTGGTCGGAGAAGTGGCAGATGCAGTTTAATATAGACAAATGCAAAGTTCTAAATGTTGGACAGGACAATAACCATGCCACATATAAACTAAATAATGTAGATCTTAATATTACGGATTGCGAAAAAGATTTAGGAGTTCTGGTTAGCAGTAATCTGAAACCAAGACAACAGTGCATAAGTGTTCGCAATAAAGCTAATAGAATCCTTGGCTTCATATCAAGAAGCATAAATAATAGGAGTCCTCAGGTTGTTCTTCAACTCTATACATCCTTGGTTAGGCCTCATTTAGATTATGCTGCACAGTTTTGGTCACCGTATTACAGAATGGATATAAATTCTCTGGAAAATGTACAAAGGAGGATGACAAAGTTGATCCCATGTATCAGAAACCTTCCCTATGAGGATAGACTAAGGGCCCTGAATCTGCACTCTCTAGAAAGACGTAGAATTAGGGGGGATATGATTGAGGTGTATAAATGGAAGACAGGAATAAATAAAGGGGATGTAAATAGTGTGCTGAAAATATCTAGCCTAGACAGGACTCGCAGCAATGGTTTTAAGTTGGAAAAATTCAGATTCAGGAAGGATATAGGAAAGTACTGGTTTGGTAATAGAGTTGTGGATGAGTGGAACAAACTCCCAAGTACCGTTATAGAGGTCAGAACGTTGTGTAGCTTTAAAAATAGGTTGGATAAATACATGAGTAGATGTGGGTGGGTGTGAGTTAGACCTGATAGCTTGTGCTACCAGGTCGGTTGCCATGTTCCTCCCTTAAGTCAATGTGACCTGACCTGACTAGGTTGGGTGCATTGGCTTAAGCCGGTAGGAGACTTGGACCTGCCTCGCATGGGCCAGTAGGCCTGCTGCAGTGTTCCTTCGTTTTTATGTTCTTATGTTCTTATAATGGAACCTCCGAGCGGCTGAAAACTTAATGTGTTGGTGCAGTTTAGGATAGTGGTCTCACTGAGATAAAGGATATGCCACTTTAGTTTGGCTTTAAGGCTGGTGTTTCTTAGTTGTAGGTTCAGTTACTTATGGGCTGTCCTAATTTGCCATTTTACTGAAGAAACTGGGATATTGGGATATTAGTTTCAATGTGATAACTAGTGAATACATCTTATTCACTTCATATCTTCAGTGATAATATTTAGCTGAATTAGAAACTTATTCCACACATTGCACCGTTGTTATTGCGTTGGTAGAGGTACAGGCGACTGTGGTTATGGAAAACGGGGATACCTTTCTCGGATCGTCCATCGATGGTAATACATCTGGTTTACTATATTTTCCTTCCATTTTCCTCCAAAGTTCCCGTGCGATTACTTGAAAACTTCTGTTCTGATTGGTTTCAAACTTTCAGCATGCATTTAGAGGAAAGCTCGAATAATTATTACTGAGCTGCATAGGTGTCATGTTGTATTTGACACATTATAATGGGATGTACAAGTGCTCTGCTAATTCATATCTGAACTGTTTTACTTTCTTCAAACTCATTTATAAGTTCTTGTATCACAATGACATTTAAATTTACGGAAGTTTCTAGCTCAGTGGGTTCGCCTTCAGCTCAAACCGAGGAACCCATCTAGGAGGGCAGGGGCTGGTCGAGACTTACGGCATTTTTCCTTACACCTGTTGTCCTGTACATCTAGCAGTAATGGGTATCTTGTTTTAGCCTACTGACGCGTGTAGCACCCTTGACAGGACTTAAGTTTTCAAATGTGCTGAGGTATGATAACCGCTCTAGCCATGCTAGGTGTCCTAGTGGCCCCCTCTGTAATTAGTATTTTATAACATGTAAACCACACAATACCCAAAACCTGTAAACCCCACATTGTAACCCTTATAGAGAATAAACTTGAATTGAATTGAATTGAATTGAATTGAGTCGCATACTGAATGGACCGAGATGGCATCTGCTGCGAACCATTCATTTGCTTCTCTTTAGCAGTGGTTTCTGAGCTTCGGTTCCTGAAGATTGAGACACTTATGCAGCATATGGGAATCTTTATTCAGGAAACGTTTCGCCACACAGTGGCTTCATCAGTCCAATACAAAGAGGACTGATGAAGCCACTGTGTGGCGAAACGTTTCCTGAATAAAGATTCCCATATGCTGCATAAGTGTCTCAATCTTCAACTTGTCGGTTTTTCAAACCATTCATCACAGCTTCGGTTCCTCAAGGATCCACCATCAACCCGGTACTTTTTCATCTAGCAATCTAAGACGGCACTATCATCACCCAGTTTGCAGACGATGTAATCTAAGTGGTGACATTTAAACCAGTTGGTCGCAACCATCTTAGATACAACAAGCAACTAGAACAAACAGAAAAATGGGAACGGAAATGAAGGACAACAAACAAACAAACCGGATAAAATCTAAGTCAAACCATACCCCCGGCCGGGATTGAACCCGCGGTCATAGAGTCTCAAAACTCCAGCCCGTCGCGTTAGCCACTAGACCAGCTGGCCACAATAAGAGTCATCCAACTAGGTATATTTCTACACCATAGGAAGGTTAGCACAGGCACCTCTGTGACCACAAATGCAAGTTTTTACAGACGAATCTCCAGCTAGCGTGGCCGTGACGAACTCTAGCTCAAGTCCCTTCACTGCCGTCAACATGACTTAAGAAATCGTAATGACACGATTGCAAACAAACCATACCCCCGGCCGGGAGAAATATACCTAGTTGGATGAATCTTATTGTGGCTAGCTGGTCTAGTGGCTAACGCGACGGGCTGGAGTTTTGAGACTCTATGACCGCGGGTTCAATCCCGGCCGGAGGTATGGTTTGTTTGCAATCGTGTCATTACGATTTCTTAAGTCATGTTAAAATCTAAGTCAGCACCATAGGCTGCCTCCCGATGACAACTGAGAAAAAAGAAGGAATTACGATCAGAGGGACTCAACATCGATGCAAGGGTCAACAGTAATTTTTGTTATAAGATGGACATACCCGTAAATTCTTCAAAGCACCGAAACAGTAAGACTATCCTAGCCAGAAGTAGCCTGGCCAAACTCTACCAGTTGAGACCAACCTACCCCAAGCTTCACTTCTTCAAAAATGTTAATCAGTCTCTTGCACTCCATAACCCTGGCACCAATGGTTACCTGGAGGTTATTCCGGGGATCAACGCCCCCGCGGCCCGGTCCATGACCAGGCATCCCGATGGATCAGGGCCTGATCAACCAGGCTGTTACTGCTGGCCGCACGCAGTCCGACGTACGAGCCACAGCCCGGCTGATCCGGCACTGACTTTAGGTATCTGTCCAGCTCTCTCTTGAAGGCAGCCAGGGGTTTATTGGCAATTCCCCTAATGCTTGATGGGAGGCTGTTGAACAGTTTTGGGCCCCGGACACTTATGGTGTTTTCTCTTAGTGTACCAATGGCGCCCCTACTTTTTATTGGCGGCATTTTGCATCGCCTGCCCAGTCTTTTACTTTCGTAGGGAGTGATTTCTGCGTGCAGATTTGGGACCATTCCTTCCAAGATTTTCCAAGTGTAGATTATGATATATCTCTCCCTCCTGCGTTCCAACGAGTACAAGTCAAGTGTTTCCAAGCGTTCCCAGTAGTTAAGGTGCTTAACAGAACTTATACGTGCAGTAAAGGATCTCTGTACACTCTCTAGATCTGCGATTTCACCTGCTTTGTATGGAGATGTTAATGTACAGCAGTATTCCAGCCTAGAGAGAACAAGTGATTTGAAAAGGATCATCATGAGCTTGGCATCTCTCGTTTTGAAAGTTCTCATTATCCATCCTATCATTTTCTTTGCACGTGCGATCGTGGCACTGTTGTGATCCTTGAAAGTGAGATCCTCAGACATTACTACTCCCAGGTCCCTTACATTATTTTTCCGCTCTATTGTATGGCCGGAGTCAGTAGTATACTCTGTTCTAGTTATTATCTCCTCCAGTTTTCCATAACGGAGTAGTTGGAATTTGTCCTCACTGAACATCATATTGTTTACCGTTGCCCACTGGAAAACTTTGTTTATATCTTCTTGGAGGTTAACCGCGTCCTCAGCAGATGACAGCCTCATGCAGATCCTAGTATCATCCGCAAAGGATGATACGGTGCTGTGGTGTATATCTCTGTTTATGTCTGATATGAGGATAAGGAATAAGATGGGGGCGAGTACTGTGCCTTGTGGAACAGAGCTCTTCACTATGGCAGCCTCCGATTTAACTCTGTTGACCACTACTCTTTGTGTTCGATTTGTTAGGAAGTTGAAGATCCATCTCCCCATTTTCCCAGTTATTCCTTTAGCACGTATTTTATGGGCTATTACACCATGATCGCATTTGTCAAATGCTTTTGCAAAGTCTGTGTATATTACATCTGCATTCTGATTTTCTTCCAGTGCATCCAAGGCCATGTCATAGTGATCCAGTAGTTGTGAGAGGCAGGAGCGACCTGCCCTGAACCCATGTTGCCCTGGATTGTGCAGATTTTGGGAATCCAGGTGATTTGCAATCCTGCTTCTTAGCACTCTTTCAAAGATTTTTATGATGTGGGATGTCAGAGCTATTGGTCTATAGTTCTTAGCTAATGCTTTGCTGCCACCTTTATGGAGTGGGGCTATATCCGTTGTTTTAAGTGACTGTGGAATTTCACCCATGTCCAAGCTCCTCCTCCATAGTGTACTTAGGGCACGCGAGAGGGGTTTCTTGCAGTTCTTAATGAAAACAGAGTTCCACGAGTCTGGGCCCGGGGCTGAGTGCATAGGCATGTTGTCAATGGCTTTTTCGAAATCTATCGGAGTTAGGGTAATGTCGAAAATCTGGCATACATTTATGGAGTTTTGAGGCTCATTCATAAAGAAATCATTTGGGTCGTCGATCCTCAGACCGATTAGTGGTTCACTAAACACAGAGTCGTACTGGGATTTCAATATTTCACTCATTTCCTTGTTGTCGTCTGTGTAAGTCCCATCCTGTCTGAGTAAGGGCCCGATACTAGATGTGGTATTTGCCTTGTTTTTGGCATATGAAAAGAAATATTTTGAATTTCTTTCAATTTCACTAATAGCTTTAAGCTCCTCCTGCCTCTCCTGGTTCCTGTAAGAGTCATTTAGCTTAAGTTCGATAGTTTCCACTTCCCTGGTCAGCGCCTCCTTTCGTGTATCAGATATTCTAGCACTCCTGAGGAGCTCAGTGACTCTTCGTCGTCTTCTGTAGAGGGAGCGTCTTTTTCTCTCCAGTTTACTCCTGCTCTTCTTCTTTCTTAGGGGAATATGCCTAGAACATGCTTCGGCTATCAGGAAGTTGATCCTTTCAAGGCACTGGTTTGGATCCATGTCATTTAAGACATCTTCCCAACATGTTTCGTTTAGGACATGGTTTACCTGGTCCCAGTTGATGTTCTTGTTGTTGTACCTTCACAGGTACATGCATTCTGTTGTTCAGGACCCCTATGCATGTACGTCTGGACTTCGATTAGATTGTGATCGGAATTAGTTGTTTTTGATATTCTTATGTCTCTTATCAGCATGTAGTACACAACGAAGTATTGAGATTTGTTGCGAAGGTGAATCTTAGAGACAAAGATAGAATAAAGACGTAGGATCATTAAAAATATGAAGGTATGAGATATATATATATATATATATATATATATATATATATATATATATATATATATATATATATATATATATATATATATATATATATATATATATATATATGGATGTATATGCTGTTAGAATATATGTTTATGTGCATGCATTACTAAAAAAAAAATTGGATACTACATTAACGTTAGTAAGCAGCTCGCTGTTACACAACAATCCTGGATGCCAGTGAAGGGGCTCTTGATCCAAGGAATCGGCTTATCCTCCCCTTCTTCAGACTAAACCTGAATGCCACCCAGGCGCTGTATGACCTCTATGGTTTTAGTGCTTCCCCGTGATTAAAACGAAATGGAGAAAATTAGCATTAGCATCAGCTGCAGTACCCGGCCTCAGTCACCAGCAGTGAGCAAGACAGACAAGCAGCATCTAAGAACAAAGTAATCCCTGGATTAACTACAATATAAATAAATGTCTTGAAGAGCAAGCACTCTCTACAAACATTCACCAACAATTATCCGCTCTAAATACAAACGCATGGCCATTTAATTCCTTTTTTTCTATTCCTCCCTACATAACATCCTATTTTGTTGTTTAATTCTATCCAATTCCCATGTCGTCTCCCAATCACTACCAATCTAGCTCCGATCAACAATGCTAATGTTATGAGCTAGTAGACAGGACAGCTGAGGAAGTAAAATTTGGCAGACTGGCATGCACACTATTTAATTACAAATCAAAACCTCCTCTCAGCAAGAGACATCAGTGCTGAAGGTTTGAAGCCGATCATATGAGGCATTCACAAATTATTAAATGAAAACCAGTACTTCAATTATCACAATTCCTTTGACAATATTTGTGAAATGCCACTTACACTGCCCGAAATCAATCCAAAAAATTATTTAATCATGATACATTAGATTTTAGGGTTTCAAGCAGATCAGACGAGGCATTCTCCAGTCATTCCATAAAAAAAGTTTAACAACATTGACAAATAAAAACTTATACAGCCACAAATCAATGTAAACACTCCCTAAAAAGCACCATCACTAAAAGCTTGAGGCTCATCTGAAGAATTATTCTCCAGTTATTGCTCAAAATCCAACGATTCCAAGTACATTAACTATATGGAAATTAGTAAATATGCATCAACAGATGTTAAACTTACGAGCTACCATCCTGTCTACATGATACATCAACCATTTTAGACTGGAGACGCTCAGAAAAGGCTTACTCAAGTTTTATCACGGAAAATAATGTTATGCCATGGTAAAGATAAAGTTGGCGTATTAATTAACACTTACATTCTGTAGTAATAATTTCAACCTACTTCCAAGTAGGATAGACCAGTGTTGAAAGTTTGATGCCAATAAGAAGAGATATTCTCCAGATAATGCACGAAGACCAGTTTAGCGAATATTGTATATAAGATTCCAGAAATCACCTACATATGCCAATCGTTCCAGGAACCTCAACTTATTTACAGCACACCTTAGTGAAAAAAAAATTAAACCGATCGAATGAGGCATTCTCAAATTATAAATGAAAACCTTGAATGAAGAAAAAAAATCAAGCAACCAGTATAAAAGTGCCACCATTTTTTTGAAACGTTTTTACGGACGTCATTTTTCAACCCTCTAACCAACACAGAAAATTAAACATTAGCTAGAGTTGGTTAGGTTAATCCATATTATCCTAAATTAGCCGGAAATAACGAAATTATATCCAGTATAACCTACTCATTGCCGGGTTATTTATGTATTCTTCCAGTCACGGTATTGTGCCTTTTTTTGGTATATCATCTGGCAGCAGGGGATATTCTGGTCTCATAATTTGTTGGAAACAATATGTTAGTTATGTGCAGCATGAAGATAGAGTGAATAACGGGGTAAGCAACGGGTGCTACGCTACAGCAATCACCGTTAACACACATTGATTTACTCATTACCAGTAAACAACAGCTGTGGCCCAGCCTCGCTTCCAAGTGTTGAAAATTAACTTCACCACTTTGAGTTCTAGATACTGAGATTGTTGTTATTTTATTTGCTTGGTCTGCAAGAGATACGTTTTGCTTTGTCCTGGTATCACTTTTATCAAGTTGAAGGTTTTTATTTCTCGAGTTACTCTCTCCTTTCTGACACGGGCTATTTCTCTGTGTATATATATTCTAAGAGTTTGGTTATTCTTTATTTTAAGGAGTGAAGTATTCTTGTCTGGTGGTGAAAAAGGTTACAGTGCATCCTTAGTGACCATGGTATAGTCGATAGGCTTTCAGTCCCATTAACAAACCTATTTTGAAAAAGTCTTTGATTTCCACATTGTGCACTGTGAAAATTTCATTGAAAGAGTCTCCAACCACAATTTAAACAAGAAGAAAATATTATCGCAGTTGAACAGTCAGTCCTTGGATGAATCAGATAAAACGTTTCCTTAATAAAGATTCCTCTATGTTGCATAAGTGTCTCAATCTTCAACTTGTGGGTTTTCAAACCAATTATCACATGTGTCAGACACTGCAACATCATGGGAACTTGATACAAAGAATTCTTCAATACTTGTCCTTTGGACAAGTGTAAGATTCCACTGTGACTCCGCCTCCTCCTACTTCCACTCACCTGACTACAGTATATAAGCCACTTCTCCGGCCCTATGCTGTACTTTCTACAAGTGATGGACTGAACACATCGATTCCAGGCTGAGGGACTGATTATCTCAGACTCCTCCTCTCTTTACCCTTTTCCACTATGGTGAAATGTTTCCTTAATAAAGATTCCTATATGTTACATTAGTGTCTCAATCTTCAACCAAAAAAAAAAAATCTTTAAACGTATGAGAAAATTTTTAGAAAGGACTTAAATTTTAAATGAGTTCTTGCTAATTGACCAATTTAACCTATTCGGCACATTATATATATATATTATATATATATATATATATATATATATATATATATATTATATATATATATATATATATATATATATATATATATATATATATATATATATATATATATATATATATATATATATATATATATATATATATATATATATATATATATATATAACCACATTCTCAGTTTGTAAGAATAACCTACATTTAGCAGTATAAAAATAACGCAAATGTTTCGGTCTAACTGGAGACCTGATTGTAAACTACCTCTCAAAAAAAAAAAAAAAGTGGCAAGAACTTATGTGTAACATCTTGCCACCTTCAAAACATGGGGAGTCTGTCATCCCCTCTCCCATATCTTCCCTCACCTCTAGTACAAGTAATAATATCTGGGTGACGATAAGAAGCAAGGTGTATTGACTCAACACACTAGCGTTAAGTAGTCACACCTGGGTGATGATGGCGAGTATGGCCTGGACCAGACGTGGTTCTGCTGTTGCTGATGCTTCAGTTAGTGTGCCGTTAGTTTGGCTTTCTCTCCCGGGCCTGGATGTGTAGACATGACTATTAGATCTTCCTCCACCCCCTAGTGCAGCCATGACTGGTGGAACTTCCCAGTGTAGCTATAGCTGGTAGGACCCCCAACTGCAGCCATGACTGGTGCTACTGGGACCCATCCTGCTTAGCCACTACCTGGCCACCAGAGCAACGCTGTACTGCAGCTCTCTACAACAGTTGCTGCCACTGATCACACGCTCCTTGACCACTGTGGCTGTGTAATATGTGGTGAGGCCAGCAGTGTATGTAGCGCATACTCTTCAGTGCCACTCAAGAATAAGCGCCACAACTATAAGAGTGATGTGATTTGGATAATGTTCTCACTATTTTGGTTTTGACAAAGAGATGTACACATGTTTTTGTGACTGACATCAAAAGTGCTTGCCTTCGTTCAACACCACCTCCGTCTTTAAAAGTGAGTCAATTATTCATTTGCCAGGATTTTGGTGGGAATGACAAAGCAGGGAGGGGTGTCTCTCAAAGGCTCTTGATCCAAGGAATTATAGCTACTTTCCTCTGTCCTTGGATCACACCTGATAATCTGCTGTTCCCTAAGAACCGTGTGCACCCTATGGTTTTAGAGCTTTCACATGAATATATTAATGGGGAGGGGTAAATAGTCAGGGGAGATTATACAGTTACAAGCGTGTTAATGCTCACACATTGTAGGAATAAGACTCATATGCACAATCAAGACATTTTTGAAGACGTTTCACCACTGGTGTCTTTATCAATCCAAATAAAAAGATAGCTAAAAAAAAGGTATTGTATATATATATGTATATATATATATATATATATATATATATATATATATATATATATATATATATATATATATATATATATATATATATATATATATATATATATATATATATATATATATATATATATATATACTATATATATATATGTCGTGCCGAATAGGCAGAACTTGCGATCTTGGCTTAAATAGCAACGCTCATCTTGCCATATAAGACAAACGAAAATTTGTGTATGCAATAACTTCGCCAAAATCATTCTGAACCTAACGAAAAAAATGTATTTCACCGTGTTTGTTTAGTATTAAATTATTGTAAATAAATCTAAAGTATATTTAGTTGGGTTAGGCTAAAATAAATTGTTCTTATTATAATAAGGTTAGGTAAGCTTTCTAAGATTCTTTTGGAGCAAAATTAAAAAATTTTACATTAACATTGCTGTATAGTCCTTGTGGCTTAGCGCTTCTTTTTTGATAATAATAATAATAATAATAATAATAATAATAATAATACATTAACATTAATGAAAAAAATACATTCTTAAACGTATAAGAGAAAATTTTAGAAAGGACTTAATTTTAAATGAGTTCTTGCTAATTGACCAGTTTTACATATTCGGCACGACATATATATATATATATGTAGACAGCCTGTACTGTCTGCACAGACAGCCCATGCTGTCTGCCAGCTTAGTTCATATTTCGCGCTATGCTGGTGCTGCCACCTAGGCCTTGCCACTTCAGTATGCCCAGACTTGCCTCGCCCTCACTCTCACAGCGGCCTGGCATCAACACACAAGGCCTCCCAGCTCTCTCTCGTGGGCATGGCCCTCCCGGGCCATGGGCACAACACACAAGCCTGTGTACCCACAACGACTTAACAATAAACAAAGAAGCCTCCGAAGAAGACGTATCATTCACACCCCGCTAGCACCTACCAAATAACCTCGTTATAAATGGTGACAGCGGTGCTCGCAGTAGTTGTGTTTGCCTGGAGAGAGGGAGGAAGAGGTATGAAGTCATCTTCACTTTATCACCCTACACAAGAAGCATCCGTCTCTCAACGAGTTATCCTGATGTTGTGTCTGCACGTTTGAGCACCCAGACACAGGTACAAGCAGGATCCAGCCGAAATTTGCCGAATTTCTTCGAGAATTGTACGTGGCGTCCCAGTGACTCCACGCTACAGTGTCCCACGTTTCCCAAGTCACGTGTTCAGCGTCACTTGTATGCTGTTGTTGTTGTTCAGCTCAGCACAGCTGTTTCAGCAAGCCAGAGGTGAGTTTTGTGGTGATTTCTGCGTCCAGTGTGAGCTTCTCCACGTGTTTGTGGGTGGAGGAGGAGGAGGAATGGCTAGATGCTCGCCCCGCCATACACTCACCCACGCTCCTCGCCACCACACTACCATACACCACTCACACTACTCACTCCCTCTGCTGTGTTTTCTGCTGTTTTTCATGTGATTCGTCGCCAGTGCTGTGTATCCGAGTGCCCGAGGCCACTCGAAGCTGCGTGGATCAGCATGCCACGTAGATCACGACACCACGTGGATCGACACCACGTTGGGTGTGGCCGATGTCACATAGACCTACAAAGCCACGTGAGTTACCAGATATCCCAGGCCACATGCTGTGGTCTGCTGCCCGCATCACATTGATGTCACCCACGATGCTGCCCGAATTCATGATGTCACGATGTCTGCTGACGTCACCTCACGATGTCTGCTGACGTCACCTCACGATGTCTGCCTGACGTCACCTCACGATGTCTGCTGACGTCACCTCGAGATGTCTGCTGATGTCAGTGCTGCTGACGTTACGTTGCGACATCACGCCTGACATCACATGATGTCACATCGAGTGTTTCAAGTAATTATTTCAGTATTGTCGAGAAGATCGAGAGAAAATATATGTCGTGTGTTAATTAATCCTTCTCAGTCAGTGTTCTCACATGTTAGTGTACAGTATGTACAGCAGTGTGTTTTTAAAGTTTCCGTGTGTCCAGTAAGGTCTGAGCCAGACCTGAGTAGAACCACTGTGTTAAGTCACCCGTGTGACCAGTGTGTTTGACAGCTGATTACTCAGCCCTGAGCGTACGAGCCCTCTTGTACAGAAAGCTTTTATGCTCGTCGCTCGTGATGTTCTGCAGAATCGTACCTGCTACGATTCCCATCGAGATTTGTTTCACTTCACCTCCAGACCATCAGAGTGCAGTTATATGTAGAGAAACAAGTCTGGGGACGCTTAGGCTAACCTCTGCTATAACTCCAACTGTCGAGAGATGATACTCGCCAAGCCGCAGTCAGCCCTGTCGGCAGGCGCTGTGTCAGCCTCGTGTCACAAGCTTCAGTGAGCAGCCTGCACAAAGATGATGTCACTTTGACTGCTAGCTCTCTCACTGCAGTCTGGTGTATGATGTTACGACTCCCAGATGTTTCGCCCAGTCGTCTCTGCCACGACTCGCTCCACAACTCACTCCACGCTCGCCGGCAGTGACAGCCCAGCGACAGTACCAGTCGAGAAGTGTCCTCCTGAGTCGCTTGCCAGAAGTCCTGCCCAGTTGCCGAGTTTTGTCGATGCCTCACTCGAGGGCACCAGCATGTCGTGCCCCAGGTTGAGTGAAAACCTGCAGCGACTCCTACGATGTCTGCTTCACCGTTCCAGAGGAGACCGTACCCTGTTACGTCACAGCTCAGCCGCAGCGATGTCTCCCGTGTTGCAGTATCTGTCCAGACGCAGGAAGGCGTGCAGTGATGCCCATCGACGCTCACTGCCTATGACCACGATGTTTAGCACACCCCACATGTTTTTTTCTTCCCTCCCTGTAGGAAGTTTTTTTTTCCATGTCCATATGTATATATATGTTTTTATTTTGTGTTCTGTGCCCTGTTCCTACGAGAGAGAGACAGAGTTTCTTTTACTACCAGTATTGTCGCGTCGGGACGACGCGCGGTAGGTGGCCGAGCATATGTAGACAGCCTGTACTGTCTGCACAGACAGCCCATGCTGTCTGCCAGCTTAGTTCATATTTCGCGCTATGCTGGTGCTGCCACCTAGGCCTTGCCACTTCAGTATGCCCAGACTTGCCTCGCCCTCACTCTCACACAGCGGCCTGGCATCAACACACAAGGCCTCCCAGCTCTCTCTCGTGGGCATGGCCCTCCCGGGCCATGGGCACAACACACAAGCCTGTGTACCCACAACGACTTAACAATAAAAGAAGTCTCCGAAGACATATATCATTTAACCACCCGCTACCAGAAGACCAAACAAGCCCGTTATATATATATATATATATATATATATATATATATATATATATATATATATATATATATATATATATATATAACACTGATCTCTGGCTGAAGGAGACTCGAACCTTCGAACCTTAGGACAAGGTACGCAGTGTTTTACCAATCTACCCACACTGGACCAATACCTTGGCGTGTAGCATGAGCTACACGTTTGATCCAAGGCAGCCAGCTTTCAGGGAGAAGGCTTACAGCTTTTCATCTCATCCCCTGCATGCATCAGCCTTACTAGAGATTTGAACAATGCAAGGAATTCGCGAGAGCATGCGAAATATACACAAACACTCCTTCAGCCAGAGATCAGTGTTTGTGTATATTTCGCATGCTCTCGCGAATTTCTTGCATTGTTCAAATCTCTAGTAAGGCTGATGCATGCAGGGGATGAGATGAAAAGCTGTAAGCTTTCTCCCTGAAAGCTGGCTGCCTTGGATCAAACGTGTAGCTCATGCTACACGCCAAGGTATTGGTCCAGTGTGGGTAGATTGGTAAAGCACTGCGTACTTTGTCCTAAGGTTCGTAGGTTCGAGTCTCCTTCAGCCAGAGATCAGTGTTATATATATATATATAATTTCCTCACTAACAGAACACAGAGAGTAGTCGTAAACAGAGTAAAGTCCGAGGCAGCTACGGTGAAAAGCTCTGTTCCACAAGGCACAGTACTAGCTCCCATCTTGTTCCTCATCCTCATATCCGACATAGACAAGGATGTCAGCCACAGCACCGTGTCTTCCTTTGCAGATGACACCCGAATCTGCATGACAGTGTCTTCCATTGCAGACACTGCAAGGCTCCAGGCGGACATCAACCAAATCTTTCAGTGGGCTGCAGAAAACAATATGAAGTTCAACGATGAGAAATTTCAATTACTCAGATATGGTAAACATGAGGAAATTAAATCTTCATCAGAGTACAAAACAAATTCTGGCCACAAAATAGAGCGAAACACCAACGTCAAAGACCTGGGAGTGATTATGTCGGAGGATCTCACCTTCAAGGACCATAACATTGTATCAATCGCATCTGCTAGAAAAATGACAGGATGGATAATGAGAACCTT
This sequence comes from Cherax quadricarinatus, assembly GCF_038502225.1. Taxonomy (NCBI): domain Eukaryota; kingdom Metazoa; phylum Arthropoda; class Malacostraca; order Decapoda; family Parastacidae; genus Cherax; species Cherax quadricarinatus. The sequence continues at coordinate 2,211,986 of NC_091322.1, read as the reverse complement.
CAAAACTAGGGAGGCCACGCCCATGATGACACTCTTCAGGTCACTTGTTCTATCTAGGCTGGAATATTGCTGCACTCTAACAGCACCTTTCAAGGCAGGTGAAATTGCCGACCTAGAAAATGTACAGAGAACTTTCACGGCGCGCATAACGGAGATAAAACACCTCAATTACTGGGAGCGCTTGAGGTTTCTAAACCTGTATTCCCTGGAACGCAGGAGGGAGAGATACATGATTATATATACCTGGAAAATCCTAGAGGGACTAGTACCGAACTTGCACACGAAAATCACTCACTACGAAAGCAAAAGACTTGGCAGACGATGCACCATCCCCCCAATGAAAAGCAGGGGTGTCACTAGCACGTTAAGAGACCATACAATAAGTGTCAGGGGCCCGAGACTGTTCAACTGCCTCCCAGCACACATAAGGGGGATTACCAACAGACCCCTGGCAGTCTTCAAGCTGGCACTGGACAAGCACCTAAAGTCAGTTCCTGATCAGCCGGGCTGTGGCTCGTACGTTGGTTTGCGTGCAGCCAGCAGCAACAGCCTGGTTGATCAGGCGCTGATCCACCAGGAGGCCTGGTCACAGACCGGGCCGCGGGGGCGTTGACCCCCGAAACTCTCTCCAGGTAAACTCCAGATAATATATATATTATATATATGTATATATATATATATAATATATATATATATTATATAATATATATATATATATATATATATATATATATATATATATAAAGGTAGAATAAATTAATATTGTATAATTTAAAATCTAATTACGTAATTGCATAAATCTCGCAAAAATAGTCACCTAATTTTATCCTTATACCTCAAGATTGAAATATTCGTTCATAGTATCACAGGTCTTGTAGGTAACGGCGGCTGTATGTGAGCCAAAGACTGAGTGCATGTTATTATCTAGACAAGCTGAGGTAGCGCCTGTCTGCCAACTTCTCTTACAATACGCGAGTACAGTTAGTAAAGCAGCGATCTAGACATCTGCGGACAAAGGCTGAAGCCTCCACCACTCCTTGTGTAGACTGATCCAAAAGTATTCAGCGCTTCATATCAATTACAGTAGTATCTAGAAACCGTTTCCTGGTGTTGCAGAGGTTTGAGCTTTGCTCAGAGATTTGTTAAGTTATTCCATGAATTAAGGAAACATCATAGACTTCACCTTACGAAACAGACAAAGCAAATGCGATAGTAATTATGGACAAGGTAGATTATAGTGGAAAAATGAACATATTATTAGAAGACTAGGGAACTTAGGCGCCTCTTAAGAATGGTCAAGGAGTGACCATTACATATGAATTTTCCTCATCAAATAGTGTGTTTATAGTGAGTAGAAATAAGGTTGTCTGATGGTGACTCCCTTCTTATATTCAAGCTGTGACAGGATGCGGCGCTGGACGCTGGAAGGTGACCTGTGGCCAGGATCCCTTGTTGGCTTGACTCTGCTGACCTGTCTCATACTGACCTCATTCTCAGTAGTCAGCAACTCCGTGGCTTCAGCTGCTGATGTCACCACCCTGGCTGAGTCACCATCAGCACTTCACCCGGATGACCTTCGACACTCAGGTAGGCAATCCTACCCTGCAATTAGTTTCTATAACATTATACGTATAGTGTTATACACTGTTAAAATGGTAGTACAAGGTAGACAAGAAGGATAATACATTCAGACCTACATCATGGTTACTTGGTTAATTGAACGTAAAATCTATTGACTACTCAATAAAATTGCATAATACCTTTCACCAATCAAGAATACTTTTATCCTTAATTGGATATTAAAGTAAGCTTTTAGCATATTTAAACTGAAAGACATTCACGTTTCGGTGCATATATATACTTGAATCAGGTTAGTAAATGTGTTTTAAAGTTTATTAACAACATTAAGATCATTCAAAGGCTGCGTGCAACATTGTCACCAGCAGACAATCTCTAAAATGGGTATTAAAGAAAACTCTCAGCACATGTACGCTAGAGTAATACACCTCTCAGTGTAAATATCCTGTGACCTGAACCAGTACATGTATCCTTCATATATACTGACAACCAGCATAGAATACAGGACGGCTACATTAACGGGTACAGATCTGACTTACTTTTTATCCTTTGTTAGTACCTTGTTTAAAGAAAATGCTTAAAAAAACTCATAATTAATCAAAGATATTTATTGTGCTCAAATTGGTCTGTTTTGATACGGAGATTAAAGTTTTGACAACATTCTTATGCATTTGTTACTCACAGGACCCATATTAATCTAGCTCGACTTCCCATGTCAGCTAAGAGATTATATTCCTAGCCTAGCCATCATATTCTACGTGTTAGTCACTTAAAAATAAAATGCTCAGAATAGGTTAGATTTAAGAATTTTAGTCTGTATTTTAGACTGTATCAGCAGTTGGATTATTCATGGTGAAACAGTTGTCCCCCCTGTGTAAGTTACGTAATTTAGTTAACCTGGAGTTTACCTGGAGAGGGTTTCGGGAGTCAACGCCCCCGCGGCCCGGTATGAGACCAGGCCTCATGGTGGATCAGGGTTTGATCAACCAGGCTGTTGCTGCTGGCCGCACGCAAGCTGATGTATGAATCACAGCCCGGTTGGTCAGGTACTGACTTTAGGTGCCTGTCCAGTGCCTTCTTGAAGACAGTCAGGGGTCTGTTGGTAATCCCCCTTATGTACGCTGGGAGGCAATTGAACACCTCGTTTAATGTAGTGTACAGAATATATGCAGTCAGTAGCTGCCTGCCTCCACCCGGGGCAACAATACCCTCATCAGTACGTTATTTTTAGTCCTTGTATTATTTTAGCTTATGTCATTATTTTAATTTGTAGGAAATTTGTTCTTTGGTGTTTTTTATATTATTATAATATTTTACAGATCCTGATGATGATGAATGATCACCGAAACGTTGGATTTTTAATAAACGAAATCTTTCCTGTTACCTCATACATAAAGTAGAATTTCATTATATATATATATATATATATATATATATATATATATATATATATATATATATATATATATATATATATATATATATATATATATATATACATATATATATATATATATATATATATATATATATATATATATATATATATATATATATATATATATATATATATATATATATATATATATATATATATATAATGTACATGGTATTAATTAAGGCTAGTCACTACAGAGGGCTCCCTGAAGAGTGGCGAGGAGTCGTCTAGAATGTTAGAGCAAGAGGGCCACGGCGAGGTGTCCCCGATACAATTACTACAAGAGGACCAACAACACCAGAACCATTATCACAGTCATCATCAAGGGCATATACACCTTCCACTCTCTACTCCATTACCCTTGGCCACTCCCCTCATCCCGATATTTCTTCCAAAAGAGAGTCAACTATTGGCATCTAGGGAGGAGAAGGATCCTGGAACCTCTGAAGTATACTCTTTATCAGCACTGTTAACGGAGCCAGAAAAACACAATTATCACATGGTTGAACAACAGCATGAAGCTAGTAAAAGGATCGGCAAGCCAATGCAGCTTCAAGGTCTGGAAAATGAAAAAGAACGGGGTAGACTTACGGCAAAGATAAGAGAAGATTATCTAATTACCGGAGTTGAGCCAGTTACTAGTATTTGGCACCAAAGATTGCCACTTGCACACAAGAATACAACACAACCAGATAAAAATGTGGACAGCAGCATCATCTCACATCTTGGTAGTGAACCTCTATACTCTCGCACTCTAGCGGGGCGGAATGACGAGCCCGACGTAAGCTTCGTTGGAAGTTTACTTTTTCCTCCAGAAAACATATCCTCCACTTGGAATCTCGGTTATGGTGCTGTGGAGAATAACATACGCCAGAGTTTTCCGGTAATATTTGGAAATGCTAATAATAGTAACAACGGCCAAAAGTTTGCATCTGTTACAAGGCAGGCTCCATTTCAGACGCCTCCTGTCTCCTACACGCCACAGAGTTCTATAATCCATGGGGACAGCAACACACAGCAGTTATCGCACCCTGATCTCAGTCAGTTACTCCGTGTGGTACAACTTGCTCTCAGTGAGGACTTAGAAGTAAAAGACTATCTCTCCCAGTTAACAAGTTCTCCAGTACCACCAGTTTCTTTCGCTCCGTCTACCTTTGGAGTAAAACCCTTTAATTCTGAAGGATTTCAAAGTTCTATCAGCCCTGATCAAACAGCTTGGCAAACAGCTCCCTCCAATAATGTTATACAACTTCCACAAAATTATCAAAACTATGCATTCAATAATCTCTCAATTCCTTACCAGGAACAAGATCTTCAAAATGACCCGATATCACCAGGTATAAGGAATCCTGAAAACGAGCCAAACTTTTTCGGGGATGAGCCTTACATACCAGCCCTTGGCAGCCCTCTAGACAATCCGCAATTCACAAATTTTGATCTGAGGCTTACTCCGGACGCGACGGTGATTGCCCAGCCTTCAGCCGAGCCGGTCGCCGCCTCCAGTAGCTCCACGGTGGGTGCAGCCACCACCAGTACCTCCAGCGTCACCGACTGCCTCGCCAACAGCCTCTGTGCCCTGCTGGCGGCCACTGCCCTGGCCTTGGGCGCCTCAACTGCTGTTGCCTTGCCTTTTATCGCTACAGGCATTTCCGGAAGACGAAAGAGAAACGTTGATAATTCATTTTTAACTCCAAAGAATGTAACAGAATTCGTTAACGATTACATAAGTTACATCAAAAATGGTTCCGTGATTATACCTTGGTCAGAACACGTTTTCAGCGCTCTCCTTGACCCAACTAATGATTCGGCAAGAGATATATTTAAAAAACTTGAAAAACAAATAATTAAAAACAAAGATAAGCTTCCGAACTTTATCCTTCGAGAAACACCATTAAAAGGGCCCATTCCAATCCCCGACGAAGAAATTCTAGCGATCATTAACACAAAGACGGGTGGAGTTCCTGAGCTGCCCGAGGTAGAGGTTGAAGACACACTGGCAAGTGAACAAGGAAACACAGGTGCCCGGGACGTAACACATGTTCACATGACAAGGAGCTACGGTCATGGTAGTAATACATTAATATCCTCAAAACCACCAGCTGCACTTGTTCAGACTTTGGATACTGAATATACACACGATAATGGGAAGAAACAAGACTTGCAAGACACAGGTGTTGCGACGAGATCTACAATGCAGCCCTCCACCGTAACACAGCATGGCTCGCCCTACTCTCCACTCAACGACCGATTAAAATCATCCTTGGCAGGCGCACGTGACTTTCCATATGCCAGTAACGATCTTCATCCTCCTGAAAGCGTTCGCATTTTGGATTCTTTACGCCCGTCAGCTCTTCAAAGTCTACCTCTTAATTATTACTCCTTACCGCTTCCTAAGTACATAGCGTCAGCAGCTCCACGCACACATGACGACCCGGGTACGGGTATGCTTCTGGGGGCACAGAGCCAAGGTATAGCAGGATCGCCACTGCGACCGAAGACAGCGACCTTCTACCGCATAGTGTGTGGAACTCTTGACCCACACATCCCAGACAATGACATTATCAAGTTCATCGCCAACAAGTGTAGTATTCTCCAGCGTGTGGGAATAATTTAACACAGCTTCATAGGTTTTTATTCCCTAAAATATTTCTCAGCAAGGAAATCCTTCCTTGCCACGAATTACAGCAACAATGCATAAATGATAAACCATTTGTAACATGATATGTAGTGGCTAATATTAATTCTTCATAATACTTGAAAATAATTGAGAGAAGAACCTCTGTCTACTCGGCTCCTCTTACACTGTGTAACAGTTATTTAGATTTTAAAATATACTGAAGACTTTTGTATTTTGTGGTGGTATAGTTACATAATTTATTATTTATTCTGACAGGTAATTTATATAGAGTAGAAATATATGGAGGTAATTAGTGGTACTTGTGGTACCTCAGTATCTGTGGTACCTCACTAGTATCTCAGTACTTGTGGTACCTCACTTGTACCTCAGTACTTGTGGCACCTCACTAGTAATTCAGTACTTGTGGTACCTCAGTTTTATCTCGGTACTTGTGGTACCTCACTAATATCTCAGTAGTCTGTATAACCCATACGGGTTAAGTGCCTTTTATTTAATATAATCTAATAAGAACAAGACTAGATATTACTTAGTGTTTTTCTTTAATTTACAATATGCCCATTGCAATAATTTTCTCTTGATTCATATATTGTATTATTTCTGTATTAATTTAGATGTGAATAAACAGATTAATGGTGCAGCAGTGGACCCACTACGTGCCAGCACCTCTGTCGAGTCCCTGTCCATTCTTCTGTTTATGAACTGACAGTCGTTCATTACGACTGATCTTGAGTGTAGTTTACACTTTTTTGTAGTCCATAGACATGCTGTTTATTCATTAATAAATTTCTTGTTCTATTTATGTGACTATAATATTGATGCTTTGCCATCTGAACGCTGGGTCACCTTAACGCGGTGGTGAGGCTTGAACGCTGGGTCACCTTAACACGGTGGTGAGGCTTGAACGCTGGGTCACCTTAACGCGGTGGTGAGGCTTGAACGCTGGGTCACCTTAACGCGGTGGTGAGGCTTGAACGCTGGGTCACCTTAACACGGTGGAGAGGCTTGAACGCTGGGTCACCTTAACGCGGTGGTGAGGCTTGAACGCTGGGTCACCTTAACGCGGTGGTGAGGCTTGAACGCTGGGTCACCTTAACGCGGTGGTGAGGCTTGAACGCTGGGTCACCTTAACACGGTGGAGAGGCTTGAACGCTGGGTCACCTTAATGCGGTGGTGAGGCGTGAACGCTGGGTCACCTTAACGCGGTGGTGAGGCGTGAACGCTGGGTCACCTTAACGCGGTCGTCAGGCTTGAACGGCTTGTGTCTAGGGCTAGAGGACTTCTCCTCTGGGAGTGTCACTCGTCACACCAGGTGAGAAGAGTGCCACTCTTCCCACCAGGTGAGAGGAGTGCCACTCGTCCCACCAGGTGGGAGGAATGCCACTCTTCCCACCAGGTGAGAGGAGTGCCACTCTTCCCACCAGGTGCCTGCCTAAAAACCCAGCATCTCAAGCGACATATAGTAGGAATATTTTCCCGAATTATGGCAGTAGATTGTGGCATGTGAAAAACTGACTTCAAATGATGTTGTCTTTATGATTATTATTAGTATAATAGGAGAGTGAGTTGGTTAAGACTGTGGTATGCTGATTATAGCCTAGATGTTTTAATTTTAGAAACTGTATATTTATTTTCGGTCCCAGGACTGAAACGTTTCCTAATAAATATGTCCTAGTGTTTGCTTATGTATCTTTCATTAGAAGCTGTATATGTTGTAATAACTTAATAATCAAAATGTTCCGGGGCTTTGGACATCAAGCAAAACAGTGCATAAGGAAACAGTTTATTATGCATGATTCGATAAACTAAAATTGATTTATCAGTTAGTATATTATAAGTTCACTTTTCTCATGCCTTTATCCAATGTTTTATGTTAGTTTAACATCTTTATTATGCACCTCATACCCATCCTGTGGGAGGTAGTCAAAAGATTAAAGAGGTACATAATGGGTCCAGGGACTGGTCCGCAAAGTTTTGAGAGCTAAACAAGTAACATTATCTTCATTGCTTCGTTCTGCAGTTTTTCCAGCCCTCCAAGATTTAGGTTTGACACAAGAGCAAGTAGTGGCGCGGCATAATCAACCAATGATCTATTGTTAACAAAGTACATTATTTTCACAGTTTTAACATGAGCACCACACCTGGAACATGTAAATAGTTCATTACCACTCTAAATTGTTCAGCTATCAAAACTGTGCGGCCCAGTCCCTGGACCCATTATGTACCTCTGTAATCTTTTCACAACCGCCACAGGATGGGTATGGCGTGCATAATAAACATATTAAGCTAACCTGGGATGGAAACCTGTCACAGCTCTAAGTGCTCTCATCATTTCTTTGTATTGACGACAAAGTCTTGTTACAGAAAGTCCAAGTAGTGGAACCTCAAAGCTTACATACCTGTATCTAGTTACGTACACTAGCTGAGACCCATCATCCAACTGGTTCTTGCGGATTGCGCCTCTCTAGACAATAATGTTTTACGTTAGAGGCGTCACTAGAGTTGGTGTCACCCGGGGCAGCATCTTTGGTGTCACCCCCATGAAATTCAAGGGCGGGGGAATGGGGGAGGGGGTAAACTCCAGTTATGTCACTACTGCATGACCAGTGACAAATGTTTAGCAATGAGAACATTTAAGGGCCATAAACTGAACACGAGAATACGTCTCAACTTTATTAATGATAAAATAAATAAACGTAGTAATACTGAGGAAACATAAACTCAAATACCACTTTGAGTACAGGCAACAGATCCTACATTTATTCATCTTCAACATTGCCAAAAGAAAAAAAATTGAAAAAATAAAGAAAAACATTGTAATAGCAGAGAAACATTTGTTCCGATTTGACCTTGAGTACAGGTAACAGCTCAGTGAATCTGATCTTACATTTCCTTGCCTTCAGTTATGCAAAATCATGTCACATCATCAAAATCAATGATTTTACCTATATAGGCTTATTTGTACTTTGTTAATATATAATAGGCTATATAGAAACGAAGGATTCTTCTCTTATGTTGGTGCAGCACTGTTTTGTGCATTATTGTCACCTTCTTTAGAAGCTTTATGGTGTCACCCCCTAAATGGTGTCACCAGGGGCGCCCCCCCCCTTACGACGCCCCTGTTTTACGTCTAATAGTTGTGTACAATATGGGACAATAAGGCACGAGTTCCAGTCTGCAACTCACAGCCCAGCTTGGTGTGTCTCAACATTATTAATGAATGAGACACATGTGCAACGCCTGGGACACATGTGTAACGAATAGGTCACATATGCAACACCTGGGTCACATGTACAAAGTCTGGGTCACATGTGCAACACTTGGGTCACGTGTACAACGTCTGGGTCGCATGTAACACCTAGGTCATATATGCAACACCTGGATCACATATGCAACACCTGGGTCACATATGCAAAACCTGGGTCATATATGCAAAACCTGGGTCGCATATGCACCATCTGGATCACATGTGCAACATCTGGGTCACATATGCAACACCTGGGTCACATGCAACACCTGGGTCACGTGCAACACCTGTGTCACACATGCAACACCTGATCACACGTGCAACACCTGGGTCACATATGCAACACCTGGGTCACATGTGCAACATCTGGGTCACATATGCAACATCTGGGCCACATGTGCAACACCTGGGTCACATGTGCAACACCTGTGTCACATGTGTAACACCTGGGTCACATGTGCAACACCTGGCTCACATGTGCAACACCTGGCTCACATGAGCAACACCTGGGTCACATGTGCAACACCTATGTCACATGCAACACCTGATCACGTGCAACACCTGGGTCACATATGCAACACCTCAGTCACACGTGCAGGACCTGATCACATATGCAACACCTGATCACATGTGCAGCACCTGGGACACATATGCAACGCCTGGGTCACATGTACAACACCTGGGTCACATATGCAACACCTGGGTCACATGAGCAACACCTGGGTCACATGTGCAACACCTGATCACATGTGCAGCACCTGGGTCACATGTGCAGCATCTGGGTCACATGTGGAAAATTGCATTTATCTGAATGTAACTAATTATGTACATAACAGTAAATGATAACAAAGATAATTATTATTTATCAATGTTACATAGACAAGTAGGAATTTGGGACACCTAGGTCGCAAAAATTGTCCCCCTTCGATACCTACCACTGTCATATCCACAAGTTGCTCTGGACCTATTAATTAAATGAAATATACATACACCAGGAATACTGGTAAATATATAAATTTGTGGACTGTATATTAAAAATAATAAATGGTTATATATATACACAATTACATAAGAGAAGGAAAATATATCATAATATCACTCACCAATTTGACTGGATATTAAGTTGTATCATACTCTGAAAAACCTCACTAACTAAATTTATGAAAACACTGGCCAGAATTATACACAAATCTAGAGAGCTTATCTGAGGTTCCTGGAGCTGTCTTGTCCAGTCGTCTGATATCTCAAGTTATGCAGGAATGCATCCACCAATTTCGCCTCCTATTTGAGAGGTGTCAACACAATTTTAACCTCTAGAGCACGAAAAATTCTTCCCATTACATCAACGTTTGTACAAAATTCAAAACCAAGATGGCGAGTCTCGTCTGCGCAGACGCAGGCTCTCCGTTTTCTATGGCATAAATATTATTAAATACAGTATGGCCATCTATATACATACTAATACTGAATTTCTGGAAAATATATACAGTATTTTCCACATCACATGTGCAGCACTTAGGTTACATATGCAGCACCTGGGTCACATGTGCAACATCTGATCACATGTGCAACACCTGATCACATGTGCAGCACCTGAATCACATGTGCAACACCTGATCATATGTGCAGCATCTGGGTCACATATGTGCAGATATCCAAGAACTAGCTACAAGCAGTATTAAAACAGGGAAGTGTTTTTGGTATGCCCAAATGAGATAAATCTGTGGACTAAAATCACAAGGGTATTAAAAGAGGTCAACATCAAAGCTGCTTTCATAGAAAACCTGGAAGCTTTCTACAACAGATGGGAACATAAAAAGTCTGGGCTGAATGGTACTGCCCTTGATACTGGCCATGTAGTCAGAAACTGTAAGGCTGGAGATGATGTCCTGGTAGTCAGTAAATGGGGGGCTGATAGTGCTGTCCTGGGAGACAGTAATGGTGAAGCTGGAGGTGCTGTCCTGGGAGACAGTAATGGTGAAGCTGGAGATTTTGTCCAGGTAGTCGGGAATTATACGCAGGAAAGAATACATGTAAATGACCTCATAGGGGACAGGAGCCAAAGTAGGGAAACAAGTGTAGTCAAAGATAAGATAAAACCAATATTGCAAACTAGAAATACTGCAGGAAATAGCAAACAAGAGGACTCCACTAGCAATAGTGAGGATATATTACCAAAAACAACTGGTGGGAGCTCCATTGTTGGTGCTAGGGAGGATAGAATTAAGACAGGGAAACATGCACCAACAGGGAATACAGTCACAGAAACCCAAGGCAAACGGAAACCAAGCCTGTGCACATACTATGCACTCGGTATCTGCTGGCATGGGAAATCTGGAAAAACAGATGGGACGTGCAACTATGACCACCCTAGAAAATGCCATGCCCATATGACAACAGGAAAATGCAAACTCCCTTCCTGTAAGCTTTTTCACCCTGAACTGTGTACCTCTTCAGTACAGGAAAGACTGTGCTATAACTTAAATTGCCAGGCATACCATCTAAAGGGGACAAAAAGATACAAAACATCCAGGCCATGGGAATACCTGGGTAGCCACAGCCACTCAAGAGGGAGAGGTTTTTTAGTGCCAGGAAGGAAAAAAAACTGGCAGGAAATGGCAGAAATCGTACACCAAATCCAGTCATTCCTGGAGTGGAACCACAGTCGATGGCCTCCACTCCAAACCAACAGATACAGATACTAATGCCGGAAAAAAATCCCCCCCCCCAGTACCAACAATACCACCAGTCCGATAACATTCTTCTTTGCAAATATACAGGGTCTAAAGCCAGCAACAAACAACAAAATACCTTTCATCCGTGGACTGCTTGCAGAGGCAAAGGCAATGTTCGCGGCTTTCACTGAGACCCACATAAAGGATCACTTGGACAACGAAATATGGATCCCAGGTTACAACCTATACAGATGTGACAGAGTGAACAGGCAAAAGAGGGGGGTTGGCCTGTACATTGCAGAGTCACTTGTTTGCACAGAACTGCTAAATGCCTCAAATGATGTAGTGGAAGTTTTAGCAGTAAAGGTCGAGAACCAAAACCTAGTCATTGTGGTAGTCTACAAGCCTCCGGATGCAACATCCCAGCAATTCCAGGAACATCTGTTAAAAATTGACCACTGTCTGGAAAACCTTCCAGCTCCTGCACCCAACATCTTGCTCCTGGGGGATTTCAACTTAAGGCACCTAAAATGGAGGAATATAGCAAATAATATTGTTGCAGTAATAACACCAGGAGGCAGCTCTGATGAAAACTCACACTCACGTGAGCTTTTAAATCTCTGCACAAAATTCAATTTAAACCAGCAAATAATAGAGCCTACTAGACTGGAGAATACACTAGACCTCATCTTCACTAACAATAATGATCTGATAAGAAATGTCACCATATCAAAAACAATATACTCAGATCACAACATAATTGAGGTTCAGTCATGTATGCGCAGAGCCCCAGACCGACATAATGAGATTAGTCACGAGGGAGCATTCACCAAATTCAACTTCAATAACAAAAACATAAAGTGGGACCAAGTAAACCAAGTCCTAACCGATATAAGCTGGGAAGATATACTAAGCAACACAGACCCCAACTTATGCCTAGAACAGATTAACTCGGTGGCACTCGATGTATGCACAAGGCTTATTCCTCTAAGAAAAAGGAGGAGTAGATGTAAAACAGAAAGAGACAGGCGCTCCCTTTACAGGCGACGGAAAAGAATAACAGAGCGGCTAAAAGAGGTCAATATATCTGAAATGCGTAGGGAGACACTGGTCAGAGAAATAGCAAGCATCGAACTTAAGCTAAAAGAATCCTTTAGGAGTCAGGAATCGCAGGAAGAACTAAAAGCCATAAATGAAATCGAAAGAAACCCAAAGTATTTCTTCTCCTATGCCAAATCAAAATCGAGAACAACGTCCAGTATTGGGCCCCTACTTAAACAAGATGGGTCCTACACAGATGACAGCAAGGAAATGAGTGAGCTACTCAAGTCCCAATATGACTCAGTTTTTAGCAAGCCGCTAACCAGACTGAGAGTCGAAGATCAAAATGAATTTTTTATGAGAGAGCCACAAAATTTGATTAACACAAGCCTATCCGATGTTATCCTGACGCCAAATGACTTCGAACAGGCGATAAATGACATGCCCATGCACTCTGCCCCAGGGCCAGACTCATGGAACTCTGTGTTCATCAAGAACTGCAAGAAGCCCCTATCACGAGCCTTTTCCATCCTATGGAGAGGGAGCATGGACACGGGGGTCGTCCCACAGTTACTAAAAGCAACAGACATAGCCCCACTCCACAAAGGGGGCAGTAAAGCAACAGCAAAGAACTACAGACCAATAGCACTAACATCCCATATCATAAAAATCTTTGAAAGGGTCCTAAGAAGCAAGATCACCACCCATCTAGAAACCCATCAGTTACACAACCCAGGGCAACATGGGTTTAGAACAGGTCGCTCCTGTCTGTCTCAACTATTGGATCACTACGACAAGGTCCTAAATGCACTAGAAGACAAAAAGAATGCAGATGTAATATATACAGACTTTGCAAAAGCCTTCGACAAGTGTGACCATGGCGTAATAGCGCACAAAATGCGTGCTAGAGGAATAACAGGAAAAGTCGGTCGATGGATCTATAATTTCCTCACTAACAGAACACAGAGAGTAGTCGTCAACAGAGTAAAGTCCGAGGCAGCTACGGTGAAAAGCTCTGTTCCACAAGGCACAGTACTCGCTCCCATCTTGTTCCTCATCCTCATATCCGACATAGACAAGGATGTCAGCCACAGCACCGTGTCTTCCTTTGCAGATGACACCCGAATCTGCATGACAGTGTCTTCCATTGCAGACACTGCAAAGCTCCAGGCGGACATCAACCAAATCTTTCAGTGGGCTGCAGAAAACAATATGAAGTTCAACGATGAGAAATTTCGATTACTCAGATATGGTAAACATGAGGAAATTAAATCTTCATCAGAGTACAAAACAAATTCTGGCCACAAAATAGAGCGAAACACCAACGTCAAAGACCTGGGAGTGATCATGTCGGAGGATCTCACCTTCAAGGACAATAACATTGTATCAATCGCATCTGCTAGAAAAATGACAGGATGGATAATGAGAACCTTCAAAACTAGGGAGGCCAAGCCCATGATGACACTCTTCAGGTCACTTGTTCTATCTAGGCTGGAATATTGCTGCACACTAACAGCACCTTTCAAGGCAGGTGAAATTGCCGACCTAGAAAATGTACAGAGAACTTTCACGGCGCACATAACGGAGATAAAACACCTCAATTATTGGGAGCGCTTGAGGTTCCTAAACCTGTATTCCCTGGAACGCAGGAGGGAGAGATACATGATTATATACACCTGGAAAATCCTAGAGGGACTAGTACCGAACTTGCACACGAAAATCACTCACTACGAAAGCAAAAGACTTGGCAGACGATGCACCATCCCCTCAATGAAAAGCAGGGGTGTCACTAGCACGTTAAGAGACCATACAATAAGTGTCAGGGGCCCGAGACTGTTCAACTGCCTCCCAGCACACATAAGGGGGATTACCAACAGACCCCTGGCAGTCTTCAAGCTGGCACTGGACAAGCACCTAAAGTCAGTTCCGGATCAGCCGGGCTGTGGCTCGTACGTTGGTTTGCGTGCAGCCAGCAGCAACAGCCTGGTAGATCAGGCTCTGATCCACCAGGAGGCCTGGTCACAGACCGGGCCGCGGGGGCGTTGACCCCCGGAACTCTCTCCAGGTACTCCAGGTATGCAACACCTGGGTCACACGTTCAACACCTGGGTCACACATACAACACCTGATCACATGTGCAACACCTGGATGACATGTGCAACACCTGGGTCACACGTTCAACACCTGGGTCACGCGTTCAACACCTGGGTCACACGTGCAACACCTGGATCACACGTTCAACACCTTGGTCATATGTTCAACGCCTGGGTCACACGTTCAACACCTGGGTCACACGTTCAATGCCTGGGTCACACGTTCAACACCTGGGTCACACGTTCAACACCTGGGTCACACGTTCAACACCTGGGTCACACGTTCAACACCTGGGTCACACGTTCAACACCTGGGTCACACGTTCAACACCTGGGTCACACGTGCAACACCTGGGTCACACGTTCAACACCTGGGTCACACGTTCAACACCTGGGTCACACGTTCAACACCTGGGTCACACGTTCAACACCTGGGTCACATGTGCAACACCTGGGTCACACGTTCAACACCTGGGTCACACGTTCAACACCTGGGTCACACGTTCAACACCTAGGTCACACGTTCAACACCTGGGTCACACGTTCAACACCTGGGTCACACGTGCAACACCTGGGTCACACGTTCAACACCTGGGTCACACGTTCAACACCTGGGTCACACGTTCAACACCTGGGTCACACGTTCAACACCTGGGTCACACGTTCAACACCTGGGTCACACGTTCAACACCTTGGTCACACGTTCAACACCTGGGTCACACGTGCAACACCTGGGTCACACGTTCAACACCTGGGTCACACGTTCAACACCTGGGTCACACGTGCAACACCTGGGTCACACGTTCAACACCAGGGTCACACGTTCAACACCTGGGTCACACGTGCAACACCTGGGTCACACGTTCAACACCTGGGTCACACGTGCAACACCTGGGTCACACGTGCAACACCTGGGTCACACGTTCAACACCTGGGTCACACGTTCAACACCTGGGTCACACGTTCAACACCTGGGTCACACGTTCAACACCTGGGTCACACGTGCAACACCTGGGTCACACGTGCAACACCTGGGTCACACGTTCAACACCTGGGTCACACGTGCAACACCTGGGTCACACGTTCAACACCTGGGTCACACGTTCAACACCTGGGTCACACGTTCAACACCTGGGTCACACGTTCAACACCTGGGTCACACGTGCAACACCTGGGTCACACGTGCAACACCTGGGTCACACGTGCAACACCTGGGTCACACGTTCAACACCTGGGTCACACGTGCAACACCTGGGTCACACGTGCAACACCTGGGTCACACGTTCAACACCTGGGTCACACGTTCAACACCTGGGTCACACGTTCAACACCTGGGTCACACGTGCAACACCTGGGTCACACGTGCAACACCTGGGTCACACGTTCAACACCTGGGTCACACGTTCAACACCTGGGTCACACGTGCAACACCTGGGTCACACGTTCAACACCTGGGTCACACGTTCAACACCTGGGTCACACGTGCAACACCTGGGTCACACGTGCAACACCTGGGTCACATGTGCTTATCCCCCAATAATTTTTCCTAGGTACCTTCTTTTCTTCTATACATTTATTAAATAAAAGCACCAACAATTCATAAACTATATCCTCATCCGCTTTTTTGCATTTTTGTCTTCATTTGATCGATCCCAGCTACTTTACCCCCTCTCATTCTATGTCTTATGCATCTCCCCCACACTCACAACTGGCTCTTCCTCAGTCCTACAAGATGTTATACCTCCCTGCCCAGTTCCTGAAATCACAACTTCCCTATCTCCATCAACATTTAACATTTCCTCAAAATATTCCCTCCATTTTCGCGATACCTCTAACTCTCCATCTAATAACTCTCCTCTTCTATTTTCAACTCTCAAATCCATTCATTCCCTAGGCTTTATAAACTTATTAATCTCCGAAACCTTTTCTTATTCTCAGTAAAATTTGTTGATATCATCTCACCCACTCTCTCATTTGTTCTCCTTTTACATTCCTTCACCACTCTCTTAACCTCTCTTTTCTCCCCATATACTCCTCCCTCCTTGTATCACTTCTACTTTGTAAAAAAAACTCTCACATGTCAACGTTTTCTCTCTTACTACTCTCTTTACCTCATCATTTCACCAATCACTCTTTTTCCCTCCCACACTCACTTTCCTGTAACCACAAACTTCTGGTGAACACTAACACTACATTCTTAATCTACCCCATACCTCTTCAACCTCATTACCTATATTCTCTAGTCCATCTTTCTTTCAATAATTGCTTATATCTTACCCTAACTGCCTCCTCCTTTAGTTTATAAGCCTTTATCTCTCTCTTAATTGCTGATTTCATTCTCCTTGTATCCCACCTACCTTTTACTCTCATTGTAGCTGCAACTAAAAAATGATCTGACATATCTGTGGCACCTTTATAAACATGCACATCCTGAAGTCCACTCATCAGTGTTTTATCTACCAATACATAGTCCAACAAACTGCCGTCATTTCGCCCTATATCATATCTTGTATACTTATTTATCATTTTTTTCTTAAAATATGCATCACTTACTACCAAACCCCTTTCTATACAAAGTTCAATCAAAATCCCACAATAGGCCTAAGCTTGCTACCACCTGCAGCTCGTAAGACTGCCATCCCCACGAGCCCCTTTGGGGCGGGGCAGATGGCAGACCAGAGGCCTAGCTTCTCCCTACGAGCCCCGTGAGGGCGGGGACTGTGGCTAGGCCTGGGGACAGTTAGTCCCAAAGATGAGGGGGTACTTGTACCTGGCTTCATCAGTCCAATACAAAGTAGAAAGGCGTAAGGATAGGAGGAGTTTGAGGTAATCAGTCCCTCAGCCTGGAGTCGATGTGTTCAGTCGATGTGTCCATCAATCTACAAGATTGATGGACATTCTACAAGATTGATGAACTGAACACATCGACTCCAGACTGAGGGACTGATTACCTCCAACTCCTCCTCTCCTTACGCCTTTCTACTTTGTATTGGACTGATGAAGCCACTTTGTGGCGAAACGTTTCCTGAATAAAGGTTCCCATATGTTGCATAAGTGTCTCAATCTTCAAGAGATACATTGTTGGTATAAAGGTGGCATATACGGTACATGTTGTTACGTGTGTATCACCGATTATAAGGCGAAAATCTCATCCAGCTCCTCAGAGCTGGGGCGTGTGCCCAAAATACAGCAGGCATTACCCCTTTGAACAGCCGCACTGAGCCGCTGGAACAGAAAACTAGCTGCCCTGGGATCCCTAGTTACCCTGATGAGTCTTTTTCCCAGCTCCTTAAGGAATTTAGATGCATTCTTTCCCCATGAGCCAAGGGTCTCTGAGCCTATGGGAACAAACATATAATGTTGGGCAAGTTCTCCATATTTTCTAGACTTTTGGGACTCCCTGAAGCTGGCGGCTGCCACTACTTCCTCCCTGGTGTATTGGAGATAGGTATCAGCCAAGGTAGATGCACACACACACACACACACACACACACACACACACACACACACACACACACACACACACACACACACACACACACACACACATATATATATATATATATATATATATATCAATAACAACACTACACTAGCCAATGAATCGAACCCATGCTGCTTTGGCCTGCCTCATGGTGAGCGAAAACACATGACGCCCTTATCCACTGAACCATACGATCCTTAAGTGCAGCGCACCCAGCGGAACTGGATGTTGTACTCCCTACCCAAGGACACACGATGGTGTGGATGACTCTAGGCTAATTTCATTCTAGTCCCTGTTTGGTGTACTAGTTCAACGAGCAATATTTTGTATGAATTGAACATTAAAATGGTATAAAATACCGACAGGTTGTTAGGTAAGACACATATGCAACAGTTAGGTATCTTTATTTCGAA
The DNA here is from genome assembly GCF_038502225.1 of Cherax quadricarinatus. Classification (NCBI taxonomy): domain Eukaryota; kingdom Metazoa; phylum Arthropoda; class Malacostraca; order Decapoda; family Parastacidae; genus Cherax; species Cherax quadricarinatus. Next base: position 2,193,382 of record NC_091322.1, on the reverse strand, counting down.
ACGTTTCGCCTACACAGTAGGCTTCTTCAGTCGAGTACAGAAAAGTTGATAGAAGCAGAAGATACTTGAAGACGATGTAATCAGTCCATCACCCTTAAAGTTTTGAGGTGGTCAGTCCCTCAGTCTGGAGAAGAGCATTGTTCCATGGAATGAAACAATATGGAGATGAAGTGACAGGATGGAGCACTTATATAGCGCCATGAGGTAAGACGTAGGTCACTAGAAGAGGTAAGAACTCAGATGCTGGGAGGTCAGGTCCCTCTCAAATCCAGCCGTTCTCACTAGTAGAGGTTGTCGAAGTTGATTGTAGGTCTGTACCAAGATACCCTTGTGTTGCAGTGTCTGACAGATTGAACATTAAAATGGTATAAAATACCGACAGGTTGTTAGGTAAGACACATATGCAACAGTTAGGTATCTTTATTTCGAAACGTTTCGCCTACACAGTAGGCTTCTTCAGTCGAGTACAGAAAAGTTGATAGAAGCAGAAGATACTGTCAGACACTGCAACACAAGGGTATCTTGGTACAGACCTACAATCAACTTCGACAACCTCTACTAGTGAGAACGGCTGGATTTGAGAGGGACCTGACCTCCCAGCATCTGAGTTCTTACCTCTTCTAGTGACCTACGTCTTACCTCATGGCGCTATATAAGTGCTCCATCCTGTCACTTCATCTCCATATTGTTTCATTCCATGGAACAATGCTCTTCTCCAGACTGAGGGACTGACCACCTCAAAACTTTAAGGGTGATGGACTGATTACATCGTCTTCAAGTATCTTCTGCTTCTATCAACTTTTCTGTACTCGACTGAAGAAGCCTACTGTGTAGGCGAAACGTTTCGAAATAAAGATACCTAACTGTTGCATATGTGTCTTACCTAACAACCTGTCGGTATTTTATACCATTTTAATGTTCAATCTGTCAGACACTGCAACACAAGGGTATCTTGGTACAGACCTACAATCAACTTCGACAACCTCTACTAGTGAGAACGGCTGGATTTGAGAGGGACCTGACCTCCCAGCATCTGAGTTCTTACCTCTTCTAGTGACCTACGTCTTACCTCATGGCGCTATATAAGTGCTCCATCCTGTCACTTCATCTCCATATTGTTTCATTCCATGGAACAATGCTCTTCTCCAGACTGAGGGACTGACCACCTCAAAACTTTAAGGGTGATGGACTGATTACATCGTCTTCAAGTATCTTCTGCTTCTATCAACTTTTCTGTACTCGACTGAAGAAGCCTACTGTGTAGGCGAAACGTTTCGAAATAAAGATATCTAACTGTTGCATATGTGTCTTACCTAACAATATTTTGTATTATTGTGACCACGAACGAGTGGTATTGATCAATAAGAACACTGCACTAGCCAAGGACTCGAACCCGTGCTGCGTTGGCTAGTGCAGTGTTGTTATTGATCAATACCACTCGTTCGTGGTCACAATATATATATTTATTTATTTTATTTATTTTATGTCTTTGCAAACAGTACATTGAGATTTTGTATTTACAATAGTGGGTTGCAATGCAAAGAGAGCCTCTATTATGCCTAGGCATTATGGGCCAACTTAACATTATTGACTTACAGACTACTTAATACTAAGGATTTTATCATAGTTGTACAGTAGGACAGTAATTATTTCATAGTTGTACAGTAGATTATTAATTATAAGTGAATCAAAATTTGTATAAGGCAAAAGATATATTCATATATTCACAAATGCTTTTTGTGAAAACACTGATTCAATTATATTCCTGTCAACAATGGATAAAAGGTTCAAAGTGATTATTGAAGTTATGATGTGGGAGTACATAAGTGAGTATGTGTGTACTGAGTATTTAGCGTTTAGTCTAGGGTGATTAAGTGGCTTTTTGAGAAGTCTTAAATTGATTTTCAGACTGGGTTACTTTAATATCTTCTGGTAATGAATTCCATATTTTGGGGTCCTTTATGTGCATAGAGTTTTTACACAGTGTGATATGGACACGAGGTATATATATATATATATATATATATATATATATATATATATATATATATATATATATATATATATATATATATATATATATATATATATATATATATATATATATATATATATATATATATATATATATATATATATATCTATATATTCTAGGTAGTAGGTTGGTAGACAGCAACCGCCCAGGGAGGTATTACCGTCCTGCCAAGTGAGTGTAAAACGAAAGCCTGTAATTGTTTTACATGATGGTAGGATTGCTGGTGTCCTTTTTTCTGTCTCATGAACATGCAAGATTTCAGGTACGTCTTGCTACTTCTACTTACACTTAGGTCACACTACACATACATGTACAAGCACATATATACACACCCCTCTGGGTTTTCTTCTATTTTCTTTCTAGTTCTTATTCTTGTTTATTTCCTCTTATCTCCATGGGGAAGTGGAACAGAATTCTTCCTCCGTAAGCCATGCGTGTTGTAAGAGGCAACTAAAATGCCGGGAGCAAGGGGCTAGTAACCTCTTCTCCTGTATATATTACTAAATGTAAAAGGAGAAACTTTCGTTTTTCCTTTTGGGCCACCCCGCCTCGGTGGGATACGGCCGGTGTGTTGAAAGAAAGAAGATATATATATATATTCTAGGTAGTAGGTTGGTAGACAGCAACCGCCCAGGGAGGTATTACCGTCCTGCCAAGTGAGTGTAAAACTAAAATCTGTAATTAAACCATACCCCCGGCCGGGAATGAACCCGCGGTCAGAGAGTCTCAAAACTCCAGCCCGTCGCGTTAGCCACTGGACCAGCTAGCCACAATAAGATTCATCCAACTAGGTATATTTCTACACCATAGGAAGGTTAGCACAGGCACCACTGTGACCACAAATGCAAGTTTTTACAGACGAATCTCCAGCTAGCGTGGTCGTGACGAACTCTAGCTCAAGTCCCTTCACTGCCGTCAACATGACTCAAGAAATCGTAATGACACGATTGCAAACAAACCATACCAAGACAAGGATGTCAGCCACAGCACCGTGTCTTCCTTTGCAGATGACACCCGAATCTGCATGACAGTGTCTTCCATTGCAGACACTGCAAGGCTCCAGGCGGACATCAACCAAATCTTTCAGTGGGCTGCAGAAAACAATATGAAGTTCAACGATGAGAAATTTCAATTACTCAGATATGGTAAACATGAGGAAATTAAATCTTCATCAGAGTACAAAACAAATTCTGGCCACAAAATAGAGCGAAACACCAACGTCAAAGACCTGGGAGTGATTATGTCGGAGGATCTCACCTTCAAGGACCATAACATTGTATCAATCGCATCTGCTAGAAAAATGACAGGATGGATAATGAGAACCTTCAAAACTAGGGAGGCCAAGCCCATGATGACACTCTTCAGGTCACTTGTTCTATCTAGGCTGGAATATTGCTGCACTCTAACAGCACCTTTCAAGGCAGGTGAAATTGCCGACCTAGAAAATGTACAGAGAACTTTCACGGCGCGCATAACGGAGATAAAACACCTCAATTACTGGGAGCGCTTGAGGTTTCTAAACCTGTATTCCCTGGAACGCAGGAGGGAGAGATACATGATTATATACACCTGGAAAATCCTAGAGGGACTAGTACCGAACTTGCACACGAAAATCACTCACTATGAAAGCAAAAGACTTGGCAGACGATGCACCATCCCCCCAATGAAAAGCAGGGGTGTCACTAGCACGTTAAGAGACCATACAATAAGTGTCAGGGGCCCGAGACTGTTCAACTGCCTCCCAGCACACATAAGGGGGATTACCAACAGACCCCTGGCAGTCTTCAAGCTGGCACTGGACAAGCACCTAAAGTCAGTTCCTGATCAGCCGGGCTGTGGCTCGTACGTTGGTTTGTGTGCAGCCAGCAGCAACAGCCTGGTTGATCAGGCGCTGATCCACCAGGAGGCCTGGTCACAGACCGGGCCGCGGGGGCATTGACCCCCGAAACTCTCTCCAGGTAAACTCCAGGTAATACCCCCGGCCGGGATTGAACCCGCGGTCAGAGAGTCTCAAAACTCCAGCCCGTCGCGTTAGCCACTAGACCAGCTAGCCACAATAAGATTCAACTATCTAGGTCTAGCTGGTCTAGTGGCTAACGCGACGGGCTGGAGTTTTGAGACTCTATGACCGCGGGTTCAATCCCGGCCGGGGGTATGGTTTGTTTGCAATCGTGTCATTACGATTTCTTGAGTCAAGTTAAAGTCTATAATTGTTTTACATGATGATAGCTGTATAGCCCTTGTCGCTTAGCGCTTCTTTTTTATTATAATAATAATAATTTACATGATGGTAGGATTGCTGGTGTCCTTTTTTTCTGTCTCATAAACATGCAAGATTTCAGGTACGTTTTGCTACTTCTACCTACACTTAGGTCACACTACACATATATGCACAAGCATATATATATATACACACCCCACTGGGTTTTCTTCTATTTTCTTTCTAGTTCTTGTTTATTTCCTCTTATCTCCATGGGGAAGTGGAACAGAATTCTTCCTCCGTAAGCCATGCGTGTTGTAAGAGGTGACTAAAATGCCGGGAGGAAGGGGCTAGTAACCCCTTCTCCTGTATATATTACTAAATGTAAAAGAAACTTTCGTTTTTCTTTTTGGGCCACCCTGCCTCGGTGGGATACGGCCGGTTTGTTGAATATATATATATATATATATATATATATATATATATATATATATATATATATATATATATATATATATATATATATATATATATATATATATATATATATATATATATATATATATATATATATATATATATATATATATATATATATATATATATATATATATAATAAAATATACCTATTGGTAAGCAAATCTTAAAAGATGGGGTGGTAGAGGAAGTGGAATATTCAAATGTCTTCAGGAAGAAATCCAAATATTTTCCCTTGAAGCCTTTTTATCCACTTTTCCGAAGCTATGGGTTCCACAATTTGCACTAGAGGTGGACCCCATCATATATAAAATACAGACAGGCAGATAGATAGATTCTATATACTTATATCTATGGTAAGACTGGTAGCCAGGGTTAGTACTGGCTCGCTGCCTCGCATCTGACACAAACTATGTACTTCAAGCTTAAATAAAAAAAATGATACTGGAGGAGGAAAGGAAGGAGTAATGGAGGTTGGGAAGGAGTGTGGAGGGAAGGAAGGAGTAATGATGGAAGGGAAGTTGTATGAAGGAGGGAGGGATGGTGAGGAACCCAGGCAGCAGCAGCAGCAGCAGCGGCAGGAGGCGCCTCTGCTAACATGGCTGACGTGCAGGATGATGATCACTGGTTGTATGGTGACGAGAAGGATGATCCCAAGGAAGATGGGGAGATAAATGATAAATACAACGAAGAAGCAGATAAAGCAGACACGGTGAGTGTTGTCTCCGTGGTGTTGTAAAACTCAGGTCTACATGTTAAGAGAGGTGACCTGCTGTCACCCATCACTCAAAATATATTAGACTGGGCTGTGTCACCCTCTGTGCTGTCTGATGTTATAATGAAATAAAGTTGCTTAACACTTATAATAAAACGTGTCTGAGACTGGTGCAAGTCTTGTCGGGTGTTGTGGATCCTTTATTCTAATTAATTTTCGATTTTAGGTTGGTGTTTTGATCATGGTGGGGGGCTCTTGATCCAAGGATCTGAAACTTTCCTCTTCAGATTAAACATGATTACCTCAAGTGCTATATGACCACTATGGGTTTAGCATTTTCCCTGTAATTTTTTTTTGAAAAGTTTATTTTAATTTAATATAGCAATTAGCTAAAGCACACACTTATTGCAGTGATACAGTGCTGGTAAGTTATTAACTTGTAACCTAGGATAACCCAAAATACATGGAAATAAGTCACTGACTTTTTTGGGTTATCCTAGGTAGTCTACACATGCTGCTATGTATGATAAGAATATAAGAATAAGAAATTTATTTTGACATACATAATTGTACAAAGGAATGTAGTTGGGTGTACATGACATAAGCTTCTTTGTATGCAGAGCATTTTGGGCAAACTTAATATTTACTTAAGACTAGTAAGGCAATAATATCATTATATGGACATTGATGAGTTACAGTGAGTACAGTAAATACAGTTTTAAAATTAGTGTATAAAAATTACTTTATTACAAAGAGTGGTACAGTTTGAATTAATTTACAGTATGGAAATATTACAATGGTACAATTTAAAAATGACTTACAATACGAAATTATTACAATTTAGAACAATTTACAGTATGAAATTATTACAATTTAGTATTATTTAATAAAATGAAATTTAAGCATCTAATTTTGAAGCAATCCTCAGCACACTATACAGTAATGAAGTTGAATAAAGTTTAAATTCAAGTATTTATGTAACTTTATATGTGTACCTATACCTAAATAAACTTACCTACTTAACTGTACATCTAAGGAAAGTACATACAGTATTTTCATCAAAGTTCACATCTAAAATCATAACTAATACAACCCATTGTATATGTAGCTTTGTTGGTAATGTTGGGTAAGTGCCATATTTTTCCATAATTTTTCTGAATCATTTTTATGTAAATAATTTCAGTATGGCTTGTAGTGGGCAGCATTATTTCCATGACTAAGTTTCCATTCTCATGTGTGTTGTCATGGTGTTGATGAACATCTTAATGATTATAAAAGTGTTGCACTTGGCATTTTGACTTTTTCAGAATGATTGCACAGAATTTAGGCTAGGAAATGTTATTTTCTTCATGTGTGACTATAGTAAGTAAATAATATTTACTCCTCTGTGGAAAACATGAAGAAATTAGAGTTATATTGGAATATAAAACAAAATTCCAACCACACAGTAGAGCGAAAAACTAATGTAAAGGACCTGGGAATGATAATGTCAAACGATCTCACTTTCAAAGACCACAACATTGTATCAGTTGCATCTGCTAGAAAAATGACAGGCTGGATAATGAGAACCTTCATAACTAGGGATGCCAAACGAATGATGACACTCTTCAGGGCGCTTGTTTTATCTAGGCTGGAATATTGCTGCACACTAACAGCGCCTTTCAAGGCAGGTGAAATTGCTGACCTAGAAAATGTACAGAGAACCTTCATGGCACACATAATTACAATTAAACACCTGAATTACTGGGAATGGTTGAAGTTCCTCGACCAGTACTCCCTGGAACGCAGGCAGGAGAGAGACATGATTTCAGTACATACATACATTTGGAAAATCTTAAGAGGGATTAGTACCAAATTTGCACACGAAAATCACTCCCTATGAAAGCAAAAGACTCAGCAGGCGATGCAACTTCTCCCCAATGAAAAGCAGGGGCACCACTAGCACAATAAGAAACAACACAATAAGTGCCAGGGGCCCAAGACTGTTCAACTGCCTCCCAGCATACATAAGGGGGATTACCAGTAGACCCCTGGCTGTCTTCAAGAAGGCTTTGGACAGACACCTAAAGTCAGCACCTGATCAGCCGGGCAGTGGTTCATACATCAGTTTACATGTGGCCAACAGTAACAGCCTGGTTGATCAGGCCCTGATCCACCATAAAGCCTGGTCACAGACCAGGCTGGGGGGGCATTGAGCCCCAAAACCCTCTCCAGGTACAGATAAGTACGCTTAGCATGCTTAGTTTAACATATGTGTAAATTACCTAGGATAACCCAAAAAAGTCAGTGACTTATTTCCATTGATCACAATGGTACAGGTCCATCATCTAAGCACTGTTAAAGGAAGGTATCAATTTTAAGAACTGATTACAGTCTAATTGTATTCAATTGGAAGATATGTTCTTAATGCTTAAATACATCTGACGTTAAAAGTAACCCAAGACTGAGAACAGTCATTCAGGATAGTCATACCTTTATGTTTGCTGTTACTGGGGTAAGAAAGTAAGTTTATTCAGGTATAGGTACACATAAATACAGTTACATAAATTATCATACATAGCAGCATATGTGTAGATTACCTAGGATAACCCAAGAAAGTCAAAGTGACTTATTTCCATTGGGGCCAATGTAAATGTAAGTTTACCTGATTGCATAAATAAAGAATACAAGGAACTAGCACTCCTAACTTTGATTATGTACACTTGAGCAATACATGCCCAAGAACAAGTATACAGTCCCCAGGGAAGGCAAGATGTACTGTTATAGCAAAGGCAAGTCTTTTACCCTGATCATTTAGCAATAAATATTACTAAGTTTATTTAGGTACAAGTACACACAAATACAGTTTACACAAATTATCATACATAGTAGCATATGCATAAATTACCAAGGACTACCCAAAAAGAATCGAACAAAGTGACTTATTTTCCATGGTGTCCTTGTAATATTCTAAGGAACAGGGCCTAGAATGGGCTCACAATGGAAGAGCACTGCTTGGGTTTTTTATACCCTGGGGTTATTAATCTGAAGAAAGTTTTTCAATCAGCATCATAAACAGCCCATGTAGCAGTTTAAACAGAGAGAGAGAGAAAATCATGCTTGTCCTATAACAGAGATCTGTTTAAGAATAGTAGAGTACATTGGATGTAAAGCATATAAGAAATGTCTATAACAAATGTATTAGATATATATCTGAATAATGGAGCTTCTTTTCAGTTTCTGTAATAAATGCACCTGTTGACATGGCAGTAGGATAGTGACAAGTTTATAAGGTACATTAGGTTGCATAACCTATTGAAAATAAAGGAATGCAACACATTTGGCTATATGGTTCAATATCTTTATTTGGGCAATTGACTGCCACTCAAATATCCTCACCCTTTTACAGAAATAAGTTCGATATGCAGCAATACCAAAATCTGAATGTGATTTCTAACTATTAACCATGGAGGGTTATTAACTGAGGATAATCCCAAAAAACCAAACATTATTGTTTATACATTAATTTATTTTCTTTGGTTCTCTTCCCTAGGATATGACTTGCAACAGTTGACTATCTCTTGGGTAGTACAATATTTACTGCTAGGTGAACAGGAGTAGCAGATGTAAAATTTACCTGCATCCTGCCTCATCTGGAGATCAAACCTGCTTTCCTTTTGGTTGTGAGCTGAATGTCATAATGCTGAACTACAGTAATCTGTGAAAAATTGTTTTTTTCTGGAATTCATGTAAGACAAAGTGACAATTTTATTGTAGGAAAAAAAAAGAAAACAGAGTACCTGTAGAGCAGCACAGGACAATGAGAATAAAATTGATGTAGAACTACTGTTAAAAGACATTACTATGTAAATTACATAGCACAGAGTTAAACAGTGTCTGGGAGTATTCCACCAATAAAAGAATAAAAAACAACCAAATCTTAGATGATTGGCAAGTTATTAGGCTCAGTCACAGACTAAATCCTACAAATGGTTAGAATATATAGGCAGGACAAATCATTACACTGAATTTCACAGGGTAAGAAACAAAGTATGGTACAAATGTGTAAAATTTACAAAGGCACATCACAATAATACAGTTGAAAATAGGGAAAATCCTTAAAAATACAGTGGACCCTCGACCAACAATGGCATCATATAACGTTAAATCCGACTAGCGATACATTTTAATCCGACTAGCGCTAAAAAACTCGACCAACGCAATTCGTTCCATTCGAGATGTGTCCACGTGTGGCCTGAGCGCGCCTCACTTGTCCTCAGCGTTTTTGTTGATTGCACTAGTGTTGGCACTAGAAGCTTTCTTGGGGCCCAAGAAAGCTTCTGGAGTTTACCTGGAGAGAGTTTCAGGGGTCAATGCCCCCGCGGCCCGGTCTGTGACCAGGCCTCCTGGTGGATCAGCCCCTGATCAACCAGGCTGTTGCTGCTGGCTGCACGCAAACCAACGTACGAGCCACAGCCCGGCTGATCTAGTGCCAACCCTGTGATAAAAAGGGTGAGAATTAGTATGGAAATTAAGAAAGATTTTGAAGGGTTTGGGGCTAACCCTGAGACGCCTATGCCTGCTGTGGAATCCATTGTGCCTACTTCAAAGATTGAGGAAATGTGTGCAAGGTGGGTTGAACTGCAAACCTTTATGGATGAAAATCACCCTAACACAGCTATTGCAAGCCGTGCTGGTGACTATTACAATGACAGTGTTATGGCCCATTTTAGACAAATCTTAAAGGAACGGGAGGTACAGAGCTCTATGGACAGATATGTTGTGCGACAGAGGTCCAGTGACTCTCAAGCTGGTCCTAGTGGCATTAAAAGAAGAAGGGAAGTAACCCCGGAAAAGGACTTGACACCTCAAGTCATAATGGAAGGGGATTCCCCTTCTAAACACTAACACCATCCACACACTCCCTTCCTTCCATCCCATCAATCATCACCAGATCTTCAATAAAGGTAAGTGTCATGTAATTGTACATGTCTTCTTCAGTTTGTGTGTATTAAAATTAATATTTCGTGTGGTAAAATTTTTTTTTTTTCAATACTTTGGGGTGTCAGGAACGGATTAATTTGATTTCCATTATTTCTTCTGTGATTTCGCATATAGGGCAAGGAGGAACAACATCTTGTAGGAGTGAGGAAGAGCCAGTTGTGAGTGTGGGGGAAGTTCGTGAGGCAGTAGGTAAAATGAAAGGGGGTAAGGCAGCCGGGATTGATGGGATAAAGATAGAAATGTTAAAATCAGGTGGGGATATAGTTTTGGAGTGATTGGTGCAATTATTTAATAAATGTATGGAAGAGGGTAAGGTACCTAGGGATTGGCAGAGAGCATGCATAGTTCCTTTGTATAAAGGCAAAGGGGATAAAAGAGAGTGCAAAAATTATAGGGGGATAAGTCTGTTGAGTATACCTGGTAAAGTGTATGGTAGAGTTATTATTGAAAGAATTAAGAGTATGACGGAGAATAGGATAGCAGATGAACAAGGAGGCTTTAGGAAAGGTAGAGGGTGTGTGGACCAGGTGTTTACAGTGAAACATATAAGTGAACAGTATTTAGATAAGGCTAAAGAGGTCTTTGTGGCATTTATGGATTTGGAAAAGGCATATGACAGGGTGGATAGGGGGGCAATGTGGCAGATGTTGCAGGTGTATGGTGTAGGAGGTAGGTTACTGAAAGCAGTGAAGAGTTTTTACGAGGATAGTGAGGCTCAAGTTAGAGTATGTAGGAAAGAGGGAAATTATTTCCCAGTAAAAGTAGGCCTTAGACAAGGATGTGTGATGTCACTGTGGTTGTTTAATATATTTATAGATGGGGTTGTAAGAGAAGTAAATGCGAGGGTCTTGGCAAGAGGCGTGGAGTTAAAAGATAAAGATAAAGTGGGAGTTGTCACAGTTGCTCTTTGCTGATGACACTGTGCTCTTGGGAGATTCTGAAGAGAAGTTGCAGAGATTGGTGGATGAATTTGGTAGGGTGTGCAAAAGAAGAAAATTGAAAGTGAATACAGGAAAGAGTAAGGTTATGAGGATAACTAAAAGATTAGGTGATGAAAGATTGGATATCAGATTGGAGGGAGAGAGTATGGAGGAGGTGAATGTATTCAGATATTTGGGAGTGGACGTGTCAGCGGATGGGTCTATGAAAGATGAGGTGAATCATAGAATTGATGAGGGGAAAAGGGTGAGTGGTGCACTTAGGAGTCTGTGGAGACAAAGAACTTTGTCCTTGGAGGCAAAGAGGGGAATGTATGAGAGTATAGTTTTATCAACGCTCTTATATGGGTGTGAAGCATGGGTGATGAATGTTGCAGCGAGGAGAAGGCTGGAGGCAGTGGAGATGTCATGTCTGAGAGCAATGTGTGGTGTGAATATAATGCAGAGAATTCGTAGTTTGGAAAGTTAGGAGGAGGTGCGGGATTACCAAAACTGTTGTCCAGAGGGCTGAGGAAGGGTTGTTGAGGTGGTTCGGACATGTGGAGAGAATGGAGCGAAACAGAATAACTTCAAGAGTGTATCAGTCTGTAGTGGAAGGAAGGCGGGGTAGGGGTCGGCCTAGGAAAGGTTGGAGGGAGGGGGTAAAGGAAGTTTTGTGTGCGAGGGGCTTGGACTTCCAGCAGGCATGCGTGAGCGTATTTGATAAAAGTGAATGGAGACAAATGGTTTTTAATACTTGACGTGCTGTTGGAGTGTGAGCAAAGTAACATTTATGAAGGGGTTCAGGGAAACCGGCAGGCCGGACTTGATTCCTGGAAATGGGAAGTACAGTGCCTGCACTCTGAAGGAGGGGTGTTGATGTTACAGTTTAAAAACTGTAGTGTAAAGCACCCTTCTGGCAAGACAGTGATGGAGTGAATGATGGTGAAAGTTTTTCTTTTTCGGGCCACCCTGCCTTGGTGGGAATCGGCCAGTGTGATAATAAATAAATAAAAAAATATTTCTTCTGGGGAAAATTAACTCTACTAACGATAATTTTGACTAACGATGAGCTCTCAGGAACGGATTAATATCGTTGGTCGAGGGTCCACTGTATAAAAATAATAATAATGATGATCATTTTTATTTTAGCATGATACATGTTTGTACAAAGGAGTATAACAGTTCAGTGTACATGCCAAAAGCTCCTTTATAATAATAATAATATAATAATATCTTTATTTACTACAAGTACAAAGACAGTGATTATGTATGAGTGAGGTGAAAGTGTTAAATGATGATGATGGGGATTTTCTTTTTTTTTTTTTTTGAGTCACCCTGCCTCAGTGAGTGATGACCAACGTGTTGAAAAAAGTCATATACATGTACAAGGTATACAGGCCTAGCTGACATAATGGCATACTGCTATATAGAAAGCTGCTTGTTGTGCAGAGCATTTCGGGCAAATTAGGTCAGTTTTCTCCCAGGATGTGACCCATGCCAGTCGACTAACTCCCAGGTACCCATTTTACTTTTGGGGAACATAGACAACTGGTGTAAAGAAACATGCCCAATGTTTCTACCCTCGCTGGGAATTGAACCCAGACCTTCACAATGTGAAGAGAGCTTTAGCCACCAGGCCACGGGGCACCACAATTATATGCAGAGCTTTTCGGGCAAACTTAGGACTAACTTAAGATTAATAAGGCAATATCAGTGTAATAATTGTACATATGGTCATTGGGTGAGTTACAATGATTACAAGAAAATTGAATATTCTATTAGATAAGATAAGATTTTGTTCGAATTTTTAATCCCAGAAGGTTGGCCACCCAAGATAACTCAAGAAAGGCAGTGCATCATTGAGGACTGTCTTATTTCCATTTGGGTCCTCAATCTTGTCTCCCAGGATGCGACCCACACCAGTTGCCTAACACCCAGGTGAACAGGACAACAGGTGTAAGGAAATGCATTGAAATGTTTCCAACCCACTGGGAATCGAACCCAGGCCCTCCGCATGTGAAGCGAGAGCTTTGCTGGCCAGGCCACGGGTCCACATGCTATACGACTTTAGTAAGTTTGGTAGAGAAGAATTACAGTTTTGATTATTAACCTAAGGTGAACACAGTGGAATGATTAACATTACATTTGAGAGGAGTACAGATATTGTTTTACCTACGTTCATGCTATTGAACAAATGCACGTATGGTTTTTACATATTTATTTATGATGGGCTAGGATACGTTAAAGAGATAAAGCGTTTTCTAACTGTAGTTTTAAAAATGCTTGCTGCTCTGTAGATTTCTGGCAGTGTGTTCCAGATTTTGGGTCCTTTTATATACATTGAGTTTTTGAAAAGATTTAGCCTGACATGGGGAATGTCATAGAGATTTTTGTGTCTGGTATTGTGTCCATGTCTCCTTTTGCAACTGTCAAGAAAGCTCTTCAGGTCAGGATTTATATTGGAATTGATTGTTCTGTAAATGTAGTTTGCACAGTAGTATGAGTGGATGTTTTGTATGGCAAGTAGGTTTAGGTCTTTGAAAAGTGAGGGGGGGGGGGAGGAGCTATGGAATGTGTGATCATTCGCACTGCAGCTTTTTGTTAGGATATTATTGACTTTAGGTGATTTGTTGTTGTGGAGCCCCAGGCACAAATTGCATAGGTGAGGTAGGGGTAGATCATTGAATAGTATAGTGCAAGTAATGTTCTTTGTGGTACATAGTAACGTAATCACATTGAGCTATTTTATAAGAAAGAAAACCTTGCCAAAACTCTGTACAGGTAATGAGGGTTTTCTTTGACTCTTTACCATGTTTATTATGCAGTGTCAGTTTCCATAAGTCCTCTAGGCTCTTAATTCTGCCAATCCATAAAATCATCTTATTTCTCAATATTAACCAAATCGGCCAAAACATTGCTAATTAGTTTTATTATGTAACCTCCTGGCTTTTAATTCTGCCATTCCATAAAATATTAACACCTCTACCATTACTTGTAAGGTAGATTTTGTGTGCAATTTCAAGATTATTTTACCGAACCCTACCCACTTGTATTAAGTTTAAACAAGATTGTAAAACAGCTAACCACTATTACTTGTCTAGTTTTAAGTATAGTTACTATGTACTATTATCTTATCTAGTTTTAATTAGTTACTATGTATATATTAGGATTAGTTCGCCCGAAATGCCTCGGCATGATAATGGCTATCTTTGTACTTAGCAAATCAAAATTGTAATTACACATTGTAACCTTTACAAAGAAATAAACTTTACTTTTTAATACTGTAAATTATCACACCCAGAGAGCTTACAGTGCTATACTCCATATGAAAATAAGCAAATAATTGTTCCTCAAGGAAGAGTTTGTAAGGTACGTATATGTATCTAGTAACTTGGTAGAGCATTCAACGGAGAACTGAAGAGAGTTATGATTCCTGTTTTAAGTGAAGCAAGACATATGGGAAAATCTTCCTATGCCTTTTGCCTCTGTTCACTAGCAGCAAATAAGTGCTGCACTGTACTTAATTGACTGTTGTGGGTTATGTTTTAAGGGAGAGACCCTAAAGTCCTCAATTTAAATATTGTAAGTTGCATTCATTGGCATTTTTGGGTTATCCTAGAATGGGGCAGATAATTTATAGAAAGTCTTTATTAGTTCATTGTGTAGTATGTTAAAATCTTCTCTCACTGTATATTGTTAATTAAAATATAAAACAATGATGTTGAAATTCTAGTGGTAGACATCCAAAACAAAGAGGGATGTAATGGATTACAACCTTCTTTGTTTTGGATGTCTACCACTAGAATTTCAACATCAGTGTTTTATATTTTAATTTATGTAGCTTGTAGCATTTCTTTTACCAATATTGGTAATTTGCCTCCTTTTAATCCTACTCGGCCCCTTCACACTGAGTATTGGTAGTTTTTATTGAATGTTATTTAATTTAGAATATTAGCAATAAGTTTTTGTTAATAAGACATTTATTGCAGCTATGTTTCACTCATAATGATCTTAATCAAGCCAGTACATTAAAAATGTTCTCTATTGTTTCCCTCCAACCCAAATCTCTCTCCACTCTGGTCATTCTTATGAATGTCAGTTCTACACAGTATTAACTAGAATAGAACAGTATATTGAAAGAGAGATGATCTCTTGAAACACAAATGGGCCCAAATCTGAAGCAAAATTTATTATGCAGACATTATGTACGTGAAGGAATGTAACCTCAAATTTGGAGTGCCAGCTCAGCTGTACTTTGTTATTATGGAAGGTAGGTGAGTGTGTGTACTGTATGTGTTGCAAATTGTAGTTGGATGGAATGTTAGTAAATATTTTGGTGTTGTTGCAGGAAAATGGACAAGATAAGCAGACTCCCATGGAAGAAGGTGATAAGGAATCTGAAAAAGCAAAAGAGGGAGAAGCTAAAGGTGATAAAGGTTTGTTTACAGTTTTTTCAAATAATATATAGTACCTCTGTATCTGCTAAGTACATGTATAGCTTCAAAACTGTCATAAATGTACAATGTGTTCAGTTAACTATTTGTAATTGAAAGGGTACAACTATGTTCATAATGTTCTGTCTTTAGTGTTTAGTTTGTCATAGAGTTGCTTATTAAGTTTCCAACAGCATTGTTTATAAATAAATATTTTTGTGACTTATTGTTTTTTCAAAGAATCTTATCAAATTTGTTTTATATACATTTGTGATCCTGTATGTTGTTATCATGAATTCTATTTCTCTCCGCATTTTCAGTGTTTGTAATTCATATTTAATTAAACGGAATTTTTTTGTAGCATGTTTATAGACTTACTGGCTCTCATTTTTACTGTATGTCCACCACAGGTTATTTTGAAGTTCTCTTGTACAGTATATCTTAATCTCTCCATACAATAATGCATTTGTGATCTGGTAATTGTTTGTAATTACAGTACTCCCCTATCCTTTATCTGTCCAGTGTTTTTAGTATTTTTCACAGTGTTACTGTTACAGAGGCATTGGAAGACGACCAAAACACAGGTATGATTTACACAGATTTTGTAAAGGCTTTTGACAAATGCGATCTTGGAGTGATAGTGCACAGAATGAGGGCCATGGGCATTATGGGGAAGGTAGGCAGATGGATTTTCGGGTTCCTAACTCACAGAACACAAAACGTTGTAGTGAACAGGGCAAGGTCCAGCATCAACGAGATCAAAATCTCAATGCCCCAATTCACCGTCCCGGCACCTCCTGTTTCTCATCCTCATGGCAGACATAGATAAAAACACCTGGCACACTTTTGTATCATCATTTGCATGAAAGTCACTATGGTAGAGGACACTGAAAAAGTACAGGAAGACATTAGCAGGTTTTCCAGTGGGCAGTGGAGAACAACATGATGTTCAATGGTGATAAGTTCCAGCTGCTTAGGTATGGAAAGAATGAAGAACTCAAAAGGTACACTATATACAAAACTCAAGAGGGTCGCCAAATAGAATGTAAGGAACACGTAAGAGACCTGGGAATAATTATGTCAGCTGGCCTTTATTTTAAAGACCATAACAAGACAAAGATCATGACAGCCAGGAAGATGACTGGGTGGGTATTGAAAACTTTCAAAACAAGGGAAATAATGCCAATGGTGACACACTTCATATCACTGGTGCTCCTCACTTAGAATATTGCTCAGTGCTGATGGTCCCGTTCAGAGCAGGAGAAATATCAGAGCTGGAGCAAATACAAAGATTGTTTACAGCTCACATTGAGCCAGTAAAGCACCTAAACTACTGGGAACGCCTTCAAGTCTTGAACATGTACTCATTAGAGCGGAGGAGAGAGAGATACATGATAATGTATACTTGGAAGGTACTCGAGGGCTTGGTCCCAAATCTGCACATATCCATAACAACATACTGGAGTGAGAGGTATGGGAGGAAGTGTAAAATAAACCCAGTGAGAAGCAGGGGTGCGGTGGGGGACAATAAGGGAACAATATATCAACATCCGGGGTCCCACACAATTGAACATCTTGCCAGAAGATATCAGAAACATGGCTAGAACAAGTGTAGAAGCCTTTAAGAAGAAACTGGACAAGTATCTTCACGAGGTGCCAGATCAACCAGGCTGTGATGGATATGTGGGGCAGCAGGCCTCCAGCAGCAACAGCATGGTTGACCAGGCAAGCACCGGACAAGCCTGGCCCATGGCCAGGCTCAGAGAGTAGAGAAACTCTTGAAACTCTTCAAAGGTATAACAGAGGTAAAGGTATATCAATGTGGCTTGTTTTGGGTTTCTCTTGTTCTCATTAGCTACATTAAATCTGATAATTCATCTATCACTCCACTTGCTAAATTTATTAATATCGTAATGGAATTTAAGGTAATTATATTTGCTGTTTTCTGCTTTTTTTTTTTTTTAAACATCTACCATTTTTGCGCTGTGCAGTATGGTATTTAAATTCATTATAGTTAACCATAACAGATAAGTCAAATTAAACTGATTGTGTACATGTACAGTGGAACCCCAGATTTGGCATGCACCGGATATCGGACTTTTTGGATTTCAGGTATTTTTTTGTGAAATTTTGCTTTGAATTTTGGACCTTGTCCCGAAAATCGCACGTGTCAGACACGTCCACCCGCTGGGATGCTGCTTCAGTCTGTCTCTGTCACTGGTTGAGTGAGCATTCATCTGAAACATTTTGCAATTTTTGTGCTTGTTTATTGATTGTGACTGCAAAATAAGCCACCATGGGCCCAAAGAAAGTTCCTAGTGCCCAGTGACATTGCTAGGGTTGGTGTCACCTGGGGCAGAATCTTTGGTGTCACCCGGGGCTGCATTTTTGGTGTCACCCCCCTGAAATCCAAGGGCAGGGGGATGGGGGGGAGTAAACATCAGTTATGTCACTACTGCATGACCAATATTAATGTTTAGCAATGAGAATGTTTAAGGGCCATAAACCGAACAGGGGAATACTTCTCAACTTTATTAATGATAAAATATATAATGGTAGTAATATTTAGAAAATATAAACTCAAATACCACTTTGAGTACAGGCAACAGATCCTACATTTATTTATCTTCAACAATGCAAAAAAAAAAAAAAAATTGAAAAATAAAGAAAAACATTGCAGTATCAGAGTACAGGTAACATCTCACTGAATCTGATCTTACATTTCCTTGCCATCAGTCCTGCAGAATCATCTATCACATCATGAAAATCAATGATTTTCCCTATACTATAGGCCTATTTGCACTCTAATCATATAGGCTATATAGAAATGAAGGATTTTTCTCTTATGTTGGTGCAGCACTATTTTGTGCCTTAGTGTCACCTTCTTTAGAGGCTGTATGGTGTCATCTCCTAAATGGTGTCACCCATGGCAGACCGCCCCCCCCCCCTTACGACGCCACTGCTAGTGCCTGCCCTTTGATAAAAGGCTGAGAGAGAGAGGGGAGAATGTGCCGCCTTCAGTGATTCTACGATATGTACAATACTAAAGCAGCAGGAATCAGGAAAGGCTATAGCGCCAGCCAGCAATGAAGAACATAAGAAAGAAGGAACACTGCAACAGGCCTACTGACCCATGCGGAGCAGGTCCATGTCCCACCCCCCGGATTAGACCAATGACCCACCCCCCGGATTATCCCAATGACCCACCCCCCGGATTATCCCAATGACCCACCCAGTCTGGTCATCCCCACTCAAGGATGGAGCACTGTACCAGACCCAGCAGCAAAGCTAGTCAGGTCCAACTCACACCCACCCACACCCACTCATGTATTTATCTAACCTATTTTTAAAACTACACAACGTTTTAGCCTCAATAACTGTACTCAGGAGCTTGTTCCACTCATCCACAACTCTATTACCAAACCAGTGCTTTCCTATATCCTTCCTGAATCTGAATTTTTCCAACTTGAAACCATTGCTGCGAGTCCTGTCTTGGCTGGAAATTTTCAGCACACTATTTACATCCCCTTTATTTATTCCTGTTTTCCATTTATACACCTCGATCATATCTCCCCTACTTCTACGCCTTTCGAGAGAGTGCAGATTCAGGGCCCTCAGTCTATCCTCATAGGGAAGCTTTCTGATACATGGGATCATCTTTGTCATCCTCCTTTGTACGTTTTCCAGAGCATTTACATCCATTCTGTAATACGGTGACCAGAACTGAGCAGCATAGTCTAAATGAGGCCTAACCAAGGATATATAGAGTTGAAGAACAACCTGAGGACTTCTATTATTTATACTTCTAGATATGAAGCCAAGAATTCTGTTAGCTTTATTGCGAACACTAATGCACTGTTGTCTTGGTTTTAGATTACTGCTAACCAGAACTCCTAAATCCATTTTGCAATCGGTAGTATTAAGATCTACATTATTTAGTTTATATGTGGCATGGTTATTTAACTGTCCAACATTTAGAACTTTGCATTTGTCAATATTAAACTGCATCTACCACTTCTCCGACCATTGCGTCAGTCTATTCAAATCATCCTGGAGTGCTCTAATGTCCTCATTAGAATGAATTGGATGGCCTATTTTGGTGTCATCAGCAAATTTGCTTATGTCGCTATTTATTCCCTCATCTATGTCGTTTATGTAAATTGTGAACAACAACGGGCCCAACACTGACCCCTGAGGAACACCGCTTGTGACGTGCCCCCATTCTGATTTCTCCCCATTTATGCAAACTCTCTGCTGTCTATTTGTCAGCCATGCCTCTACCCAGGAAAAAATTTCTCCTATTCCGTGTGCCCTAAGTTTCCTCAATATCCTCTGGTGTGGAACTCTATCGAAAGCCTTACTGAAGTCCATATACACAATATCATATTCATTACCATGATCTACCTCCTCAAACACCTTAGTGAAAAAAGTTAGTAAATTCGTAAGACAGGAACGCCCCTTTGTAAAACCGTGTTGAGAATCATTAATCAATCTGTGCCTGTCAAGATGGCTACGAATTGCTTCGGCAATTATTGATTCCATAAATTTTCCCACTATGGAGGTAAGGCTTATTGGTCTATAGTTCGAAGCCAAGGACCTGTCACCTGCCTTGTAAATAGGTATTACATTTGCCATTTTCCACTTATCAGGCACTATGCCAGTTTGTAGTGATATGTTAAAAAGATTAGCCAAAGGTATGCTAAGTTCCTCTTTACATTCCTTTAACACCCTTGCAAACAGTTCATCAGGACCTGGGGATTTGTTAAGTTTTAGTTTCTCTATTTGTCTGAGGACCATGTCACTAGTTACCACTATCGTACATAGTTTATTATCATCCTGTTCTACTTAATCTATTATTTCAGGAATATCGCTAGTATTTTCCTGGGTGAAAACTGAGAGGAAGTAGGTATTTACTATTTCACACATATCCTTATCACTGTCAGTGATCTGACCAGAGTTACTCTTAAGTGGGCCAATCTTGTCCCTAATCTTACTTCCGTATACCTGAAAGAACCCTTTTGGGTTAGTCTTTGAATCCCTTGTGACCTTAGCCTCATTATCCCTTTTTGCTTTTCTTATTCCATTTTTTATTTCTCTCTTTAATTGAATATATTGATTTCTTAACTGCCCATCCCCTCTTTTGATACGCCTATATATGCCTCTCTTTTGACCAATGAGATGTTTTAATCTATTGTTCATCCATTTGGGATAATTTTTGTTAGATCTAATTTCTCTACTCTGAACAAAAGCTGTCTGGGCAGCTAGAACTATGCTCTGAAAAATGTCATATTGGCAACCAAGATCACCTACCTGACCCATAGTCAGGACATCCCAATTTAGCCCGCCCAAGTAATTTTTCAGTCCCATGAAGTCAGCCAAGCGAAAATCTGGGACAGAGATTTGATTTCAGTTATCTGGGTAATTCCATGACATATTGAAACTAAGTGATTTGTGATCACTTTCCCCAAGCTCATCATTAACCTCAAGATTATTAATTAGTGAATCTTTGTTGGCAAGAACCAAGTCAAGCAGGTTGTTTCCTCTAGTTGGTTCTGTCACAACCTGTTCTAAAAAGCAATCCTGAACCGCATCAAGAAAGTCACTAGACTCAAGATTTCCTGTCATATTGTTCCAATCAATTTGTCTAAAGTTAAAATCTCCCATTATCACAACATTTTCATATCTAGATGCCTTATGAATTTCGTCCCATAACAGCTTACTGGTCTCGCTATCAAAGTTTGGGGGCTTATAAATCACACCCAAAATTAATTTGTCACATCCCTCGAGAAACTGTAGCCAAACCGATTCTGTGTTCGATGTTTCTAATCTTATATCATGTCTAAGACAACAATTTAAATTTTCTCTGACATACATTGCCACACCACCACCCTTCCTGTTGACCCTATCAGTGTGGAATAGTTTATAACCCTGTATGTTGCATTCAGAAGGCATTTCTCTATCTTTCAGGTTGAACCAGGTCTCTGTTATACCAATAATCTCCATATTACCTACACTTGCAAGTAATTTTAGCTCATCTATCTTATTTCTTAGACTCCTACTATTTGTATAGTAAACCTTTAGGGAGCTAGTCACTCGTTGTCCTCTACTATCTCTCTTTGTTGATCAATTGATTTGCCATTACTAGCAACTTTATTTTGAATATTGTCTTTTAAACATATCCCTGAGGTATCCCGGTAATAACTGCTGTTTTTAATCCTAATGCTGCAGCCTGATTGTTTCCCACAAACACCCATACCTCTATAATCTATCAGTTTAAATTCCTAGACAAGTCATCAATTACCCTCTCAATTGAATTGGCTAATGCAACCACTCCATCCCCAGAGAGATGAACCCCATCCCTTGGATACATATCACATTTGCCAAAGAAAAGGTCCCAGTTATCAATGAATGGGATTGCAAGTTCCTTGCAGTACCTGTCTAGCCAGCGATTTATACCAATTGCCCTAGACATCCATTCATTGCCCACTCCCTTTCTAGGCAAGATGCTACATATGACTGGGATCCCTCCCTTAGACCTAACTACTTCTATGGCTGACCTGTACTTATTAAGCAGCTCCTCTCTCCTGCCCTTCCCAATGTCATTACCCCCAGCACTAAGACAGATAATGGGCTTGTTCCCATTACCTGCCATAATATTATCCAACCTGCTGACTATGTCGCCAACACCAGCTCCAGGAAGACACACACACACTGAACTTTCTGTCTCTGTTACAAAATGCACGGTCCATATATCTTGCATGAGAATCACCTACTATTAAAATATTCTTACCTTGATTAACAGGGGAATCAGTGGTACCTTCAACCTCTCTAACCACTGAAGTACACACGTCTTGGAAAACAGAATCGATTTCCTACCTTCACATCTTCTCTGTTAACTCTCCTCATCTTCCTTCTTCCTGAACTGTGAACCACTTGCCACTTAAAGTGGCTGCCACTATCACTGCTGGTGACCATTCCTTCCTTACCAGCTAAATCCTTCTCACACTCACTCCCAAACTCATCTATGTGAAGCTTCAGCTTCCTATTTTCCTCCTGAAGAAGTAGAATCTCCTTCTTCAACACATGAACCTGGGATTCTAAAACACTACAACAAGCCATGGTATGGGTAACAGCCCACGCTAACTCCCAAGAGCTTGGCAGGTATGACCGCACTTGACCACTGACCTCGAAGTGTAGCATTAACAATGTAGCAAGTAAGTTAAGCAACTAAGTGATAGAAAAAGGACGACACAAAACTCCTCCAATGTTGTTGGAGGTATGTAGGTCCACTGACAACATTTGCCGCCCTGCATATCTTCCACCACCCGAAACCAATGCCAGCATCTCCTCCAAGGTAAGTGTAAATATTTCTTATTTATAAAGTGTAAATATTTCTTATTTATAAAGTGTAAATATTTCTTATTTATAAATTAGTATAAATATTTCTTATTTATAAATTAGTGTAAATATTTCTTATTTATAAAGTGTAAATATTTCTTATTTCTAAATTAAAGTATAAATATTTCTTATTTATAAATTATGTACATTGTTTCAGTGTGAATAGTGGTGGTGGCCTCTGCTGCCACCACCACTATACGTGCAGCTTATGCTGTCAGTGGCCCTGATAAACCCAACAACACCACCACCATCACCACTCCCCCATTCATTCTAGAGTACAGTGGTACCTTGACTTACAAGTTTAATTCGTTCTGTGACCAAGCTCGTAACTCAATTTGCCTGTATATCAAATCAATTTTCCTCATCGATATTAATTGAAATGCCATTAATCTGTTCTAGCCCCCAAAAAACCACCCCACATATTTGTCTGTCTGTCTAAATATGTCTATGTTTATCTCTGTCTCTGCTTATCTGTCTTTCTGTCTGCCTGTGTTTTTGTCTTCCTGTCTCTCTACTTGTCTTTGTCTCAGAGAGAGAGCCACTCATGAACCAACAGGTATTACACATGATGCAGAGTCATCACGTCTGATTCCTGAGCAAGTGAATTTGTGTATTACTTGCCAGTCATGCTTTTTATGCCTTATATCTACAAGCATAGTATAGTACTTTGTCTGCATTTTTTGGGTTATCCTAGGTAATTTACATTATGTATAACTGTGTATTTGTGTGTACCTGTGAGATAGAGACAGAGATAGAGATACAGACAGACAGGAGATAGAGACAGCCAAAGCATATCAGCCAGCTGGTAGGCCTGCTGCAGTGCTCCTCATTGCTGACATTCTACTTTTAAGCCTTTCCTTGTATGACACTACAGATTCATCATCTCATTTCATTCTCCAATCTAAAAGGCTTCTTTCTTATGCTTCAGTTTCATTTTGATAGAGACTGGAGCTGAGTACTTTTCAGAGCTGAGAGACTGACCACCTCGAAACTACTACTACGTAGGTGAGGGACTGATCACTTAGTCTTTATCTCTCGACTGCTTCTGCTGTTTCCAGTATTTGATAAAGAAATCTGTAGAACAGGTGAAACATTTTGTGAATAAAGATTATACCCAACTGTTGCATATGACTTGCTCATCTATCATCAGTTTATTTAAATCCTAAAAAAAAAAAAAGAGCTTACCTCCTAAGTAATCTTACTTTGAGATGGATATTTTGTTAGTTTTGGGTCTTTAATGAAATATACTGAGAAAGCTATCGTAAAATAGTCAAGTTTTGTGTCTAAGCTAATGATCCTCCTCATGGTGTTGATATCTTGAGTTATGCTGGGATACGATACACTTTTTCTCGCTCATCTTGATGCAGCTGAAGCATAGGATTTTATACTGTATAGTATAATTGTAGTTGAAATTTTCATTAATAATTTCATTTTTTTTTTCTGAAACGTCTAGGTCCTCTACAAAATAATTTAGAATTACATTGTTACTGCAACATAGTTCACTTTCACAGAAGAATCTCAAATTGGGCATCTGGCTCTTTTATAATTATTCTGTCTCTAAATTTATAGTGTACAACTAGGCAAGATTAGTGTTTGAAGTAAAAGTTAAAAATTTAGTAATATTTTTTATTCATTGGTCATTTCTTGCCATGGTAGGGTGACCCAAAGAAAAAACAGCCACCATCTTTCCCTGGTTGTCTTTTCAGAAGTGCTGAAACATCATAATTTTAGTGATACACTGAACTGTTGCGTATCTGGAAATAAAATTACCTATGCGTGTAGGGCAAAATTTTAAATTTTATGCCGCAACAGCGGTATAAAATTTAAATGACCTAACCATCTCAACAATTTGCAGAAATGGAAGAGAAATGCAGACAAGAAAACTTTTAATTTATGGAGCTGGAAGGCAAACACTGATAAAAATTCTAACATCAGATGTTTTATAAAATCATTTAAAATATTCCCATTTCTGTAGAAAAAGAAGGTGAGAAGGAGGATGGTGAGAAAGGAGATGATGATGACAGCAGTGATGATGATGACCTGACCATTACTATTGGTGTTATAAAAACACAACCGGATATTATACAAGCCCCGACTGCTCCCCACTCAGCTAGATTCCAGCCTAAGGTAATTCTGAATTATTTTTTTATTCTTAAGAGTCAGACAAAAAGGACGTAGGTAAGTACTGGTTTTCAAACTGTAAGTAGGGTAATAGAAACTGAAACCTTGGGTAGCCAAGGTGGATGGCTGTGGTGTTAATAGCTGTGGTTCTTGTGTGGATATCAGTGTAAAGTAGTCAGTGGATGATAGTTGTACTGGAATTCTTGGGTATTTTGTAATTTGTCTGCTGTGTTTTTTCCTGCAGTACTTTGTACAGCTGATCACAAGACATTATCACCTGCTCGAGAGCTTGCTTCAAAGAAATGCTTCTAGATATGTCAGGGTACCTATCTGTTGAAAAGTCTTCAGCTTTACCAGTAGTATGCAACTTGTCAGGTATCTTTTGGAGAGTCAACTATATAGGTACAGGTTTTAACTGAGAATCGAGTGCCTCCAACATTTCTTTATTTGTTTGTTCTTCATCATCTTAAGCAGTCTATTTACACCTTCCTGCAGTTCTTCAAAGCCCTCAACTGGCACTCTCCTTGCCAAATTCACAATTTCTTAAGGTCGACTCTCTGTTCAGGGAATACCTGTGAAATTATTCACTTCACTAGGTCATAATGTTCACCAGCCTGCATTTATTGTTGATTAGGAAACCTCATCCCATGCATCTTTTGCATTGGTTATTGTATCTGCACTGTTAAATTTATACCTGAACTCTAGCATTCCAGTGTCAGAGTTGTCATCCATTGCTGCAAGGAAATTATTTTGTAACACTTAAATGTCTTAAAAACTCCCCAGTCCAGTAGTTTTGCCAAGGAAGTTGTATTTGATGGTAAAAGGCCAACCTTCACTTATGAGAGCAGTGCTGCATGACCTCAGGTTTAGTGCATAATTTGATTATATTATTATTATTATTATTATTATTCACATTTGGATCAATAATCTACAAGGGGTTGAGGAGAAACTTGAATTCAAGCTTCTGCTGGAACAGGAACATCTTGACTGAAGGAATGAAATAATGCTTGCACCAGTCATTAAACAGTATCTACCACATCCCTGTCTTGTTAGGCCACCAAACAAAAGGCAAAGTGATTTTGTTTTTATCTTTTAACCCTTAAACTGTTGTATCTTAAAATAAAATTACCTGTGCATGTAGGGCAAAATTTAAAATCTTATGCCACAACAGTAGCATAAATATGCAAGTGGGGCAACTGATATATTGGATCATTATTTAGTTGTAGCTACAGTTAGAGTAAGAGGTAGATGGGACAAGAGGAAATTAGCAACAACAAGTAAGAGGGAGGTGAAAGTGTATAAACTGAGGGAGGAGGAAGTTCGGGTGAGATATAAGCAACTATTGGCAGAAAGGTGGGCTAGTGCAAGTATAAATAGTGGGAGGTTGAAGAGGGTTGGAATAGTTTTAAAAATGCAGTATTAGAATGTGGGGCAGAAGTTTGTGGTTATAGGAGGGTGGGTGCAAGAGGAAAGAGGAGTGATTGGTGGAGTGATGAAGTAAAGGGTGTGATAAAAGACAAAAAAGTAGCTTATGAGAGGTTTTTACAAAGCAGAAGTGTTATACGAAGAGTAGAGTATATGGAGAGTAAAAGAAAGGTGAAGAGAGTGGTGAGAAAGTGCAAAAGGAGAGCAGATGATAGAGTGGGAGAGGCACTGTCAAGAAATTTTAATGAGAATAAGAAAAAATTTTGGAGTGATTTAAACAAGTTAAGAAAGCCTAGGGAATGAATGGATTTGTCAGTTAAAAACAGAGTAAGGGAGTTAGTAGATGGGGAGATGGAGGTGTTGGGTAGATGGTGAGAATACTTTGAGGAACTTTTAAATGTCGATGAAGAAAGGGAGGCGGTAATTTCATGCACTGGCCAGGGAGGCGTGAAGAAGAGCAGTATGTGAGTGTGGGGGAGGTATGTGAGGCATTACGTAGAATGAAAGGGGGTAAAGCAGCTGGAACTGACGGGATCATGACAGAAATGTTAAAAGCAGTGGGGGAGATGTAGTGTTGGAGTGGTTGGTATTTTTGTTTAATAAATGTATGAAAGAGGGGAAGGTACCTAGGGATTGGTGGAGAGCATGTATAGTCCCTTTATATAAAAGGAAGGGGGACAAAAGAGATTGTAAAAATTATAGAGGAATAAGTTTACTGAGTATACCAGGAAAAGTGTACAGTAGGGTTATTATTGAAAGAATTAGAGGTAAGACAGAATGTAGCATTGTGGATGAGCAAGGAGGTTTTAGAGTGGGTAGGGGATGTGTAGATCAAGTGTTTACATTGAAGCATATATGTGAACAGTACTTAGATAAAGGTAGGGAAGTTTTTATTGCATTTATGGATTTAGAAAAGGCATATGATAGAGTGGATAGGGGAGCAATGTGGCAGGTGTTGCAAGTATATGGAATAGGTGGTAAGTTACTAAATGCTGTAAAGAGTTTTTATGAGCATAGTGAGGCTCAGGTAAGGGTGTGTAGAAGAGAGGGAGACTACTTCCCGGTAAAAGTAGGTCTTAGACAGGGATGTGTAATGTCACCGAGGTTGTTTAATATATTTATAGATGGAGTTGTAAAAGAAGTAAATGTTAGGGTGTTCGGGAGAGGGGTAGGATTAAATTATGGGGAATCAAATACAAAATGGGAATTGATACAATTACTTTTTTGCTGATGATACTGTGCTTATGGGAGATTCTAAAGAAAAATTGCAAAGGTTAGTGGACGAGTTTGGGAGTGTGTGTAAAGGTAGAAAGTTGAAAGTGAACATAGAAAAGAGTAAGGTGATGAGGGTATCAAATGATTTAGATAAAGAAAATTGGATATCAAATTGGGGAGGAGTATGGAAGAAGTGAATGTTTTCAGATATTTGGGAGTTGACGTGTCAGTGGATGGATTTATGAAGGATGAGGTTAATCATAGAATTGATGAAGGAAAGAAGGCGAGTGCTGCATTGAGTTTTTTTTTTTTTTTTTTTTTTTTTTTCAAAAAAACGGCCGTATCCCAACAAGGCAGGGTGGCCCAAAAAAGAAAAACAAAAGTTTCTCTTTTTAAATTTAGTAATTTATACAGGAGAAGGGGTTACTAGGCCCTTACTCCCGGCATTTTAGTCGCCTCTTACAACACGCATGGCTTATGGAGGAAGAATTCTGTTCCACTTCCCCATGGAGATAAGAGGAAATAAACAAGAACAAGAACTAGAAAGAAAATAGAAGAAAATCCAGAGGGGTGTGTATATACAGGAAGGCCCCACTTATACGGCGGGTTAGGTTCCAGGCTACCGCCGTAAAGCGGAAATCGCCGTAAAGTGGAACACCCTTTTTTTCCACTTATAAATGCATACAAACACTAGATAACAAGTTTACACTAACATATATTAAGTTAGCAATAGAACCAGGCATCAAAAAACAATAAAAAGGTACAATACACACATAGTGCACTCATTACTTACCTTAAAATATTTATAGTCTTAATCTAGGGTGAGACAAGTAGTATTTATTGTAAGAAATCAAGTGTGGTATGTATTGTAATAGCCTCACCAGGCCACCCCACCCACACATACTATTCTATGATATTTAAGCATCCCAGAGCGATAAAATGTATATACAGTTCACTCATTACTTACCTTAAAATATTTGTAGTCTTAATGTAGGGTCAGGAGTAAGTAAATGAGATAAAACGAATAAATGAGAGAGAGAAAGAATGAGTACATGAGAGGGGGCAGGCGCAGTTATGTAAACAAACCAGGGGAAGGTAAGTTTTGTAAACAAACGAAATGTACACGTCTGGTTTGTGTACAAGTTACATTGTGTACAGGTTGTCTCTACATTGATACGGTAGAATTAATAAAGAAGAACACTCCCATTCTCATGTAACATCATTTTGAGAAGAAATGAAGCTCTGAGTGAAGGCAATGGAAATAAGTCACACTGACTTTTTTGGGTTATCCTAGGTTCTCTACACGTATGTTGTTATGTATGATAATCTATGTAACTGTATTTGTGTATACCTGAATAAACTTACTTACATACATACGAAAGGAATAATTTTCTACAGTTACCCCCAGTAACACATTTACTCTTATGTTAGATTAGAGAAAATGTTATTCTTGCCGTCACTTGTACAAGTTATGTGGCTCCCACATCTTATATTTATGTTTATTTATTCTATTGTGGGGTGTATTTATCATCTTTTTATGTTATGTATCGTGTTTATTATATAATTTTGAAAAAAATATCATGGATGGATTAATGAAAATGTGTATATTACCGTAATATACGACATTTAATGAGACTCGGTATTGTTATTATCACCACTTGTGCAAGTCGTCTGCTACGACATCTCACATTTGTTTATTTATTCTACTGTGGGGTGTATTTATCTTATTTATATGTTATGCATCGTGTTTATTATATAATTTTGAAAAAAATATCATGGATGGATTAATGAAAATGTGTATATTACCGTAATATACGACATTTAATGAGACTCAGTATTGTTATTATCACCACTTGTGCAAGTCGTCTGCTACGACATCTCACATTTGTTTATTTATTCTACTGTGGGGTGTATTTATCTTATTTATATGTTATGCATCGTGTTTATTATATAATTTTGAAAAAAATATCATGGATGGATTAATGAAAATGTGTATATTACCGTAATATACGACATTTAATGAGACTCAGTATTGTTATTATCACCACTTGTGCAAGTCGTCTGCTCACATCTCACATTTGTTTATTTATTCTACTGTGGGGTGTATTTATCTTATTTATATGTTATGCATCGTGTTTATTATATAATTTTGAAAAAAATATCATGGATGGATTAATGAAAATGTGTATATTAACGTAATATACGACATTTAAATGACTCGATGTATGTAAGTTTATTTAGGTACAGGTATACATAAGTATAATTATCAGAGTATATATAAAATATGAAATAACTTTTAAAAACATTTGAAATTTTGGAGTTTCCAGACAAAATGGAGAGACTTAGTGCTTACTGAGCTCATGGAGAATGTAAACAAACAGGGTGGGGCACGGTGACCGTATTAGAAAGTCAGGTGGGGGGAGCCGTATAGTGAGTTTTGGTCATAATTTGAAATGTCCGTATTAGCGGAACGCCGTAAAGCGGAACGCCGTAAAGCGGGGCCCTCCTGTATATGCTTGTACATGTATGTGTAGTGTGACATAAGTGTAAGTAGAAGTAGCAAGATGTATCTGAAATCTTGCATGTTTAAGAGACAGAAAAAAGACACCAGCAATCCTACCATCATGTAAAACAATTACAGGATTCCATTTTACACTCGCTTGGCAGGACGGTAGTACTTCCCTGGGCGGTTGCCGTCTACCAACCTACTACCTACATTGAGATATATGTGGAGACAAAGTAAAAAAATGTTATCTATGGAGGCAAAGAAGGGAATATATGATAGTGGTACCAACACACTTATATGGGTGTGAAGCTTGGGTTGTAAATGCTGCAGTGAGGAGGCAGTGGAGATGTCATATCTAAGGCATTGTGTGGTGTAAATATTATGCAGAAAATTCAGAGTGTGGGAATTAGGAGAAGGTGTGGAGCTAATAAAAGTATTAGTCAGAGGGCTGAAGAGGGGTTGTTGAGGTGGTTTGGTCATTTGGAGAGAATGGATCAAAGTAGAATGACATGGAGAGCATGTAAATCTGTAGGGGAAGGAAGGCGGGGTAGGGGTCGTCCTCAAAAAGGTTGGAGGGAGGGAGGTAAAGGAGGTTTTGTGGGAGAGGGGCTTGGATTTCCAGCAAGTGTGCGTGAGCGTGTTAGATAGGAGTGAATGGAGATGAATGGTATTTTGGACCTGACGTGCTGTTGGAGTGTGAGCAGGGTAATATTTAGTGAAGGGATTCAGGGAAACCAGTTATTTTTATATAGCCTGACTTGAGTCCGGCTATATAAAAATAACCTCATCACCTTACTCTTATCTATATTTACTTTCAACTTTCTACCTTTACACACCCTCCAAAACTTGTCCACTAACTTTTGCAACTTTTCTTTAGAATCCCCCAAAAGCACAGTATCATCAGCAATAAGTAGCTGTGTCAACTCCCATTTTGTATTTGATTCCCCATAATTTAATCCCACCCCTCTCCCCAACACCCTTGCATTTACTTCTTTTACAGCCCCATCTGTAAATATGTTAAACAACCGTGGTAACATTACACATCCCTGTCTAAGACCTACTTTTACTGCGAAGTAATTTCCCTCTCTCCTACACACCCTAACTTGCACCTCACTATCCTCATAAAAACTCTTTACAGCATTTGGTAACTTGCTACCTGTTCCATACACTTGCAACTTCTGCCTCATTGCTTCCCTATCCACTCTATCATATGCCTTTTCTAAATCCATAATTGCAATGAAAACTTCCCTACCTTTATCAAAATACTGTTCACATATATGCTTCAATGTAAACACTTGATCTACACAACCCCTACCCATTCTAAAGCCTCCTTGCTCATTTGCAGTTGTGCTCTCTGTCTTACCTCTAATTCTTTCACTAATAACCCTGCCATACACTTTACCTGGTATACTCAGTAAACTTGTTTTTTTAACACATCAGTCATTTCCCACCTAGGCAGGGTGACCCAAAAAGAAAGAAAAATACTTTCATCATCATTCATCAGTAAACTTATTCCCCTATAATTTTTACAATCTCTCTTGTTCCCTTTCCCATTATATAAAGGAATTATACATGCTCTATGCCAATCCCTATGTACCTTCCTCTCTAAATATTATATATTTTTATTTTATTTTATTTTTTTTTACAAGTTAGCTGTCTCCCACCGAAGCAGGGTGACCCAGAAAGACAGAAAATCTCCAAAAAGAAAATACTTTCATCATCATTCAACTCTTTCACCTCACTCACACATAATCACTGTTTTTGCAGAGGTGCTCAGAACACAACAGCTTAGAAGTATATACGTATAAAGATACACAATATACCCCTCCAAACTGCCAATATCCCGAACCCCTCCTTTAGAGTGCAGGCATTGTACTTCCCATTTCCAGGACTCAAGTCTGGCTATATAAAAATAACCAGTTTCCCTAAATCCCTTCACTAAATATTACCCTGCTCACACTCCAACAGATCGTCAGGTCCCAAATGCCATTCGTCTCCATTCACTCCTATCGAACACGCTCACGCACGCCTGCTGGAAGTCCAAGCCCCTCGCCCACAAAACCTCCCTTACCCCTTAATTAGTTATATTAATTAAATTAAGATTTTTTCAAATTTTTGGCCCAACATTGCCCACTTGGAATATACAATATAAATTGGTACAAATACTGTACAGTACTTGGACAGAGAGCAAAAGACTTCTCTCCCACAACAAATTAGAATGATATCATTATTTTATCTTCTGTAGAATTGCTATCATATGAGGTTTACAAGTAGTAGTTGGCTAAAAGCTAAGCCTTCACAATAATTTTTTGTAGCATTGAATTATTTTAAAAATATATTCTGGTTGTATCTTGTATCAAATTCTTTTTTGTTCATGATTTTACTGTCATCCTAAATCTCGTTAAGTATTTTCGATGTTAGACCAGAACTCTTTGGAAAAAATTTCTCTAATATCATTATCACTTGACAGGCTGCACCAACCACAGGATTGAAGGATGATGATTTTAATTCTCCAGGAAAAATTAATGGAGTACCTATCACTGAATTTAATCTTGCTGACTTGGAGGATAAACCTTGGAGGTAAATCTAAGCATGTACTGTAATATTTACTTCTGATATTCTGGTCTGCAACTTAGCATTGATCTTTATTCACTGTCACACCTTGCCAGTTCATATCCACTCCATATTGTCTTGTCATTTTCTTTATTTTTTGTTGAACTGTACATTTTTCCAGAAGTATACAGACATGAGAGTTTAAATTACATTCTTGAGCACAGCATCCCCACCCATCCTTCAGAGTGTGGGAACTACTTCCCACTATGGAAAAGAACACTTGTGTACAGTTCAGGACATTTCTTAAAGGAAACATTTTGCCATGAGTAGCTTCATCAACTCTTCAACAGTCATTTGGACTAATGAAGTTACTTGTGGGGAAATATTCCCTTTTATATAAATCCTGAACTGTACACAAGTGTCCTTTTCAACAGTTTGTCAGTATCACCATACCATTTGCAACTACTTCCCACCTACAAAACTAGTCCTGCTAACAGATTTTTCTGAATTCCTTCATAAATCTTACCTTGCTCACACAAGGTACATCACATTTCGAAAACCACTTGTCTCCACTCTCTGAATTTGATCAGAATTTTTTTTGGACATAGATGTAACAACGGATTTTTTGAATGCCTATAAGAGAGTAAGAGTTTTTTTTTTTTTTTTATAAAGATGTAGATGCAATATTAATCTGGATGAAAGAAAATAGATGTGAACAGGGCAGCTTAAATTTAGTATTATACTATTATTTGACATGGCAGAATACAGTGCTATAAAAATTTTGTGATGAAATTTTATTTTCTTTCAGCTACAGTATAGAAAAAAAAATTGCACATTTGCACACACATGGCTTGTTTTGGCAAAATGGTCATTATTTAATAAATGTATGGAAGAGGGTAAGGTACCTAGGGATTGGCAGAGAGCATGCATAGTTCCTTTGTATAAAGGCAAAGGGGATAAAAGAGAGTGCAAAAATTATAGGGGGATAAGTCTGTTGAGTATACCTGGTAAAGTGTATGGTAGAGTTATTATTGAAAGAATTAAGAGTAAGACGGAGAATAGGATAGCAGATGAACAAGGAGGCTTTAGGAAAGGTAGGGGGTGTGTGGACCAGGTGTTTACAGTGAAACATGTAAGTGAACAGTATTTAGATAAGGCTAAAGAGGTCTTTGTGGCATTTATGGATTTGGAAAAGGGTGGATAGGGGGGCAATGTGGCAGATGTTGCAGGTGTATGGTGTAGGAGGTAGGTTACTGAAAGCAGTGAAGAGTTTTTATGAGGATAGTGAGGCTCAAGTTAGAGTATGTAGGAAAGAGGGAAATTATTTCCCAGTAAAAGTAGGCCTTAGACAAGGATGTGTGATGTCACCATGGTTGTTTAATATATTTATAGATGGGGTTGTAAGAGAAGTAAATGCGAGGGTCTTGGCAAAAGGCATGGAGTTAAAAGATAAAGAATCACACATAAAGTGGGAGTTGTCACAGTTGCTCTTTGCTGATGACACTGCTCTTGGGAGATTCTGAAGAGAAGTTGCAGAGATTGGTGGACGAATTTGGTAGGGTTTGCAAAAGAAGAAAATTAAAAATGAATACAGGAAAGAGTAAGGTTATGAGGATAACAAAAAGATTAGGTGATGAAAGATTGGATATCAGATTGGAGGGAGAGAGTATGGAGGAGGTGAATGTATTCAGATATTTGGGAGTGGACGTGTCAGCGGATGGGTCTATGAAAGATGAGGTGAATCATAGAATTGATGAGGGGAAAAGGGTGAATGGTGCACTTAGGAGTCTGTGGAGACAAAGAACTTTGTCCTTGGAGGCAAAGAGGGGAATGTATGAGAGTATAGTTTTACCAACGCTCTTATATGGGTGTGAAGCACGGGTGATGAATGTTGCAGCAAGGAGAAGGCTGGAGGCAGTGGAGATGTCATGTCTGAGGGCAATGTGTGGTGTGAATATAATGCAGAGATTTCGTAGTTTGGAAGTTAGGAGGAGGTGTGGGATTACCAAAACTGTTGTCCAGAGGGCTGAGGAAGGGTTGTTGAGGTGGTTCGGACATGTAGAGAGAATGGAGCGAAACAGAGTGACTTCAAGAGTGTATCAATCTGTAGTGGAAGGAAGGCGGGGTAGGGGTCGGCCTAGGAAAGGTTGGAGGGAGGGGGTAAAGGAGGTTTTGTGTGCGAGGGGCTTGGACTTCCAGCAGGCATCCATGAGCGTGTTTGATAGGAGTGAATGGAGACAAATGGTTTTTAATACTTGACGTGCTGTTGGAGTGTGAGCAAAGTAGCATTTATGAAGGGGTTCAGGGAAACCGGCAGGCCGGACTTGAGTCCTGGAGATGGGAAGTACAGTGCCTGCACTCTGAAGGAGGGGTGTTAATGTTGCAGTTTAAAAACTGTAGTGTAAAGCACCCTTCTGGCAAGACAGTGATGGAGTGAATGATGGTGAAAGTTTTTCTTTTTCGGGCCACCCTGCCTTGGTGGGAATCGGCCAGTGTGATAATAATAATAATAATAATAATTAATAAGACATGCCCACAAGTTTTAGTTTGTTAGCACATGTACATTTTTTAATTCACATTTGATTTCTGGTAAAAATATCAGTTATTTTATCTTGTCTTTCTTTCCAAGGAATCAGTAGTCTTGATTATACTTTTTCCAAAATTTAAACATAATGGCACTATTTATTCTTAGCCATTAGACCAGTATTCCCACCAAATTTCATTAATTTTAAAGTTGCTGAGGTAATGATGTCCTCTTGCAGCTACCAACCCATTCTCACCTCAGTAGTGATGCTTGGGCAGATTTCAATGGTTCTGTCTCTGCTCACCCACCACATTGTCAGATATTTCTTGGCTGCATTTTTAATTTGGTTATTTGTTGCTAAATTTGTTTTTATAGGGTTGTGTAACTTAACCTGAAAGACAACACAATAGTTTTTGTAGTTTTATAGGAAGTGTTAAGAAATTGACAATGAGAACCATGTAAGAAAATTGATATAGTAAAATTGAATGTAGGTTGAGATTCACCAGTACTGTATTTACAAGTATGACTAGAAAAGTTCTAGGCTAAGATACACCAGTATTGTATTTACAAGCATGATTAGAAGAAAAGGTCTCTGTAATATAGTCATTTACTCTTTGTTTCTAGCCCAGTATTCCTGCCAATATTCATTCAGATTTGTATATCAGTTTTCAGGATAATTTCCCAACTGCCTATTTTGAATTCTCTGGAAACATTTAACTGTTTGAATGAAATATGGTTTATTTTCACATTCTGATATTCCCACCCATTATATCTACCTGTTTAGGCCAATTACATTATTCCAATCAACCAAATTCTTAGCTATTTCACTAGTATTACTTCTATTCTATCGATTGAGCACAAGAAATCGCCAAGTCAACTGTTTCAACTACAAAATAAAGTGATCGGAAATTGTTAATTTGGCCAATTTAACACAAAGTTCAAAATATTCCAATTTCAAAATAGGGTCCAGAATGAACAATGTAGGCATTCCTGGCACTAAACTAACATTTCCTCTGTTCATTAGTTATGTTTTGAGGCTTTACAAATAAATTCCATTTTGATTTTTTATTCACAATGAATTTTTATTCACACCAAAAAATAGAAGATTTACTGTTATGCAATACTGTAATAATTGTATAAATATCATCACCATATTTGTGAATGTTTATTAGACCCACCAGCTGACGTGTATTAGACTTTTGAGGTCGTTTGTTTACTCTTGAATATCGGCAAAAATTTAACATTTCCGCTACTTTGAGCTCAGTTTCAAGCCATTTCCAATGCTAAAACCAATCAAAATCATCTCTATTTCTGTAATATGTCTTCCATTCTATCAAATGAGACCAAGAAATCGCAAATACAACTATAAAAAACATACGAAAAAACACTGCAAAGTTGCTGTTTTAATCGAAAAATCATGATTTCATTTTTTTTCTCTCATTATACACAGTGTGCTGCAGGATCTGTTTTATGTGGTGCACACATACCACATAGATGTATTCTCTCATATCTAGGCCCAAATGTACCACTCACAGTTTATCAGAGGGAGCTGAGCTCATGGCGTAGATCTACGGTTTGGACCCTGAACGTAAAGCCGTAGATCTACGGGACGGACCCTGAAAGGGTTAAGTTACTTTACAAATAGGCATACAGAAAGTCTTACACACTTATGCTAGCATTCAGTATATATACACTTTTTTGTGTATTTCTTAATAGTTCTTGAATTTGTTGTGTTTAATTTCCAGTTTAGGAGGACTGGTCTGAGACTGGCCCATTGTGGTTATGATCTCCAGAAACATAAATACATTACAGTTGTAATAGAAACAACACACATCTTTATAGCCATGGTAATGATATTTTCTTAGTCTGTGCACTTGGCTTATTGTATATCTATTAAGTGAATGTATGTGTAGAATTTGTTTGCTACTGCTATGAGAATTAGCAGTGTAGATGGTAAAATTATTAAGAACATAATTTTCTTTCAGAAAACCTGGAGCTGACATTTCAGACTATTTCAATTATGGCTTTAATGAGGAGACCTGGTTCAAGTATTGTGAGCGTCAGAAGAGGATGAGGATCACAGAGTCGGGTGCTGGGTTATCTGGTCTTGGTATCAGTGTTACAAAGGTTAGCCAACAATAACCGTAATTTTTGTATGTGGATAATGAGTACTGTTGCTTAAAAGAAACTTTCAGCAAAGAAGCCTCACCCACTGGGGACCTTATCAAGTACATAGAATACATAAAAACTGTGGTATATGTGGCACACTGAAGACGTGAGCTGCTGCTGAGTCAATGTCAGATGCTGCCAGGGAAAGTCAGGTGCCACGAGGACAGATCAGGTGTTGTTATACTTACTCAGGTGATGCTGGGCTGAGGTGAGGACGAAGAGTTAAGTCGTGGTATCTAGATCTTTACCGTGTTAATTCAATAATTTATGTGCAGTGGGTTTAAACAAAATGTATTTCTCTCCATTTTGTTTTTTGGTTTGGCCAGGTGAATGATGGTAGCCTTAAGACTCATGTTTTTGAGCCTGTTGTTTTCTTTGCAAATAAGATGTGCTTGTTTCCAACCGTATGGGAATGTGTGCTGCAGTACACTACATATTTACATGTGTTGACTATTCTGTATGCATATTTGTGTTCCAGCCTGGTATCTAATCCCTTCCTATCTCACCTGCATAAAAGCAATCACAACCACTGCATTGTATACTATTGACTCTTACTGTGCCTGTTTTCTTGTTGGATTGAGGTGTTTTAGTGACTTCTCCAATTTGGGGGAGAATGTATGCTCAAATTGGCTCTAGAGTAGGGAAGAGGAGGTTATGGCCACTGTTGTGGGTCTAGTAGTTGTATCTTCTTTGAATAGGGAGAAAGTATTGGAGGCTTTATTTTTGCAGGAGTGGGTGATGTTCAAAGGAAACCTGCCGTTAGAAAAAGCTCTTATTTTTTTATGTACAGTATATTTATCTAGTACAAATTTGCTGTCCTAGGTAGTAGGTTGGTAGACAGCAACCGCCCAAGGAGGTACTACCGTCCTGCCAAGTAAGTGTAAAACGAAAGCCTGTAATTGTTTTA
Source organism: Cherax quadricarinatus (assembly GCF_038502225.1). Taxonomy (NCBI): domain Eukaryota; kingdom Metazoa; phylum Arthropoda; class Malacostraca; order Decapoda; family Parastacidae; genus Cherax; species Cherax quadricarinatus. The sequence continues at coordinate 2,154,801 of NC_091322.1, read as the reverse complement.
CATGATGGTAGGATTGCTGGTGTCCTTTTTTCTGTCTCATAAACATGCAAGATTTCAGGTATGTCTTGCTACTTCTGCTTACACTTAGGTCACACTACACATACATGTACAAGCATGTATATACATACCCCTCTGGGTTTTCTGCTATTTTCTTTCTAGTTCTTGTTCTTGTTTATTTCCTCTTATCTCCATGGGGAAGTGGAACAGAATTCTTCCTCCGTAAGCCATGCGTGTTGTAAGAGGCGACTAAAATGCCGGGAGCAAGGGGCTAGTAACCCCTTCTCCTGTATAAGTTACTAAATTTGAAAAGAAAAACTTTTGTTTTTCTTTTTGGGCCACCCCGCCTCGGTGAGATACGGCCGGTTTGTTGAAAAAAAAAAAAATTTGCTGTTTCAGATTTGGAGAGCACGTAAGAAAACTCCTCTAATTATTGTATTGCTGTTTTAGTTCTGGTATTGTGATGTGAGAAGAAATGGATCAGGTCATCCTTGGTAACTGGTTTTCCATAGAGTTTGATCTTGAAACAATAGCCACTCTCGATGAGTAGAGAATCATTCCTCTCTCCCAAAATGAATTCAGTTGGAGGTTCTACTTGGTTGAGTTGGCTCTGAAGTTTTGATACAATGAGCAAAACAACATAAACATATCTATCTCACCCAGGAATTGTGTGCCCTGTCTATTCTCTTGAGTATTTTGTATGTTCTTATCGCGTATTTCGTGGTCCTTCTGTCCTCCAGGGTCATTAGATTCAATTCCTTTAGCCTTTCCTTGTAGCTCATACCCCTTAGCTCGGGAACTAGACTCGTTGCATACTTTGGCATTTTGTCTAGTTTCTTAGCGTGCTTCCTAAGGTGTGGGTTCCATACTAGTGCTGTATACTCCCAAGATGACATATGTTGTATAAAGCACCTGGAATGACACACTGTTGAGATTCCTGAAGGTCACTCTTAGATTTGCTAGGTGAGCCTTGGCTGCAGAGGTTATTCACTTGATATGTGCCACTGGCAGTATTCCCAGGTCCTTCTTTCTGAATGAGGTCTGCTTCCTCAATCCCCCCCAAGTCTATACTCTGTCCAGTTTTCTGGCCCCTTCCCCAGTCTTCATAACGTTTCATTTCCTGGGGTTGAATTCAAGTAATTACTTACATGACCAACTCTTCAGTTTGTCCAGATCCTTTTCAGCCTTTCCCCATCCTGATCTGTTTGTATCTCCTCACTAGTTTTACATTATCAGCAAATAGAGATACATCTGACTCATTTCCATGTGGTATTTTGTTCACATAATCCAAAAACAGCACTATTCCTAATACTTATCCTTGTGGTACACTGCTTGTTACTTTTCCCCATTCTGACATCTTCCTGGATATTCACACTTTGCTTCCTTTCCCTAAGGTGCTCCTTGATCCACCAGAGTATGTTTCCAGTTATTCCTGCCTGCTTCTCAAGCTTTTGCCTCAGTTTCATGTGGGGTAAAATATCAAATGCTTTCTTGCTGTCTAAGAAAATCCAGTCCACCCAACCTCCTCTCTCCTGTCTCTCTTCCGTTACTTTGTCATAAAATACCCAATACTTGAATAGGTGTCTGACTAGAAGGCCAGCCAGTTGATGGGTTTGTGGAGCCCATAGATGCAAGCAGGTCTGGCATTACTGGTTGGTGAGGCTTTCTTGCCTTGCAGTGCATGTGATAGGATCTTCCCTGTTTTGGTATCCTCGTTAAGTTTTTGGAGAGATTATTTTGTAGGTGTTTGGGTGAGTGAGTAGTTACAACATCTTGGTTTGATATTTGCTGCTCTTGAGTGTGACAGCTTCTCCTCTGTATGTTGATGTGACTGATGTTTGTATTTCTGGCCATATTGCTAAGAGCATCAGTGTAATGCTTTGAGAGAAAGTTTTTTTTTTTTTCCTTGCAAGACAATGATGAGTATTCCTTGTATGTATCCTTTATTGCTTCACTATCAGGGTGCCTGTGTTTGCTTGTAACAAAATCAGTATGTTGTCCATGTTTTTGAATATCATTATAGAATTTCAGGTCAAAGCTATGGACATCGGTTTTAGTGTTAGCGAGTTATTGATCAGGTAGTGATGTCAAGTATAGTGTCATTTTCCCATGTACTGTTGTTGTAAAGTGTTTGGAGACAGTCATGTTTGTTGTTTTAGTGTATATTGTTTCAAGATATGCATCGCTGAAGTTTTTGGCTGTGTGCTGTTGCGTGCTGCCACTTAATGAATCCCCTGGTCAAATAACCTATTACCTCCAGTGTTGGCAGTGTCCCTTCATAAACTTATAGACCTAGCCAGACACCTACCCAAGTTTTTGGGTGTCATTAATCCTTTGTATATTAAACACTTGACCTCCTCCTCTCTACTAAATGATATTGCTCTCAAAAACTAAGAAATTCACCAGTTTTGATATAGTCTTGTTCTCCAGAGTTCCTGTCACCCAAGTAATATATTATCTCTGGAATTCAAACCACACACCCTTTGACCTTTCTCTTCCCACACGGAATTTTCTTGGTCTTGTCAAACTGTGTGTCACCTTTAGCTAATCTTTTGAAGAAGGCTTGTATAGGGACAGATTTGGCATGTCCATGAGTTCCTCACTTAGTACAGTTTTAGCCAACATTTACATATAGTACTTAGAAAGGGACTAGTTTGGCAATATTATCCACCAAATCTCCTAGGAAGGGTTGGAGGGAGGGGGTAAAGGAGGTTTTGTGTGCGAGGGGCTTGGACTTCCAGCAGGCATGCGTGAGCGTGTTTGATAGGAGTGAATGGAGACAAATGGTTTTTAATACTTGACGTGCTGTTGGAGTGTGAGCAAAGTAACATTTATGAAGGGATTCAGGGAAACCGGCAGGCCGGGCTTGAGTCCTGGAGATGGGAAGTACAGTGCCTGCACTCTGAAGGAGGGGTGTTAATGTTGCAGTTTAAAAACTGTAGTGTAAAGCACCCTTCTGGCAAGACAGTGATGGAGTGAATGATGGTGAAAGTTTTTCTTTTTTGGGCCACCCTGCCTTGGTGGGAATCGGCCAGTGTGATAATAAAAAAAATAAAAATAAATCTCCTAGCTGAAATATGTTGACATGTTGGTCAACATTCCCAGATGCTTCATCCTCAGTAACTTCAGAGATCAACTCAGCCACATTGAAGAAGAAGAAGATTATGACTCTTCCCTTTTTGAACATCCTCATCAAAAGTGGTGATCCTTTCTTCTCGTGCTGTGATGTCAGTAAAGGAGGAGTAGTTATAGGCTTTTTCTTATGAGCCACTTGGGTCTATAGCAGTGAATTCACACTAGACGAACAAATAAATAGAAAAGCTTTCTCTGCCCTCAAATTTCCTCTGCACATCATCCATTTCTGGAAAAAAAAAGGCTCCGATATTCTTTCCAAACCCAGAGAAGACATAACCATCAAGCGACAGTTATTAATTCCCACAGGATCTTTGGCAGTAGCTGTAAGCCTACTTTCTCTGGAAAACTAACAATAGCTTTGATGTTACTCTCCATCAAAACAAGCCAAGAATTCATAGAAATACCTCAACCTAAACAAGAACACAGACATAGTGAAAGCCTACAGTATACTCTACATTTGTTGTGATTGCCTTATGTAGATGAGATGGCAAGGGATTTAGATACCTGATTTAAGAATACAGGTTTGACTGCAAAGTAGTTGACACACACAATGCATGCATGGTGCACTGCAACACACATTCACAGATCATGGACTGGAAACACGGACATCATTTGAAGTAAGTGCAGATGTGTTGAGGCTGCTACCACTCTACTCCACCAACACCATAGATCAGTACAATGGGATGTACATTTCATCTCAACCCACTGCACAGATGATCTTGAAGAAAAATATTAAGTACAAGATACTACAGCTAATCCTTGGACCTCACTTCACCCAACTTCCCTTGACCTTTTGTGGAAAAAGATACAAAATGCAATAACTTAGGACATGTTTATTGGAAAAGCTTTCTAAGTTATTGCATATTCTCTCTCTCTCTCTCCCCACAACTTGTCGGTATCCTATACCTGTTTATCCATCACTTGATTTCCCAGTAACAGCTCCTTACCTGTCCTGGAGGCACCTGATCTCTACCATTGATACCTGACCCCTCCTGACATTTCCTGACCTCTCCTGGCAGCATCTGATCAGTCCTGGCAGCTCCTCTCCTCCCCATATGCTTTGTATTGCACTGTTTTTGTGTTCCATGGAAAGTATACCCTTGATTTAGCCAACTTCAATTTAATGGACATTGCAAGTATAACACAAAATTCACTTTGTGAATCGATTCAGAAATGTTGAACAAAGTCTATCGGATGTAGAATTGTCCATTATTGCAGTTAAAGCAAAACAGTTTTAAATCTGTCTGCTACCATCACCATTACTAACAACTTACTCCTCCCATTGGCTTAAGAAAAAATTTCTTTGTTGAAAGTGTGTTTTTATCACCATTTGTTGGCTGATGATCATTTGACTACATATTGTGAATTAAATGTTTCTGGAATGGAAATACAGTAACCTGCTCATAATTTCAGGCTAGAGTACATATATTCAGAATATCAGTGTATTTGGTACCATAGCTTATGCATCTTGCTTTTGAGTAAAAATAAATTCTGAATCTCAATTAACAAATGTAGCAGTTGAAATCTTTTGTAAGTTGAATTTTCTCTTTCAGCCATTTGGTAATTCTAATAGCAGCATTCCAGTTACAATAGTCAATGACAATAGCAAATACAGAGATGCTCTAGCTCAGAGGGTCAAAGCGGGTCCTCCCCCTCGCAACAAAGGCATGGGACAAATTGACGTCATTGGCGGAGTTAACAAGCCGAGTACAATTCAGGTATAGTAAAATATTTCTTTTATATTAGCTGTCAGTTATAGCTACAATAAAAGCAAATTGAAATAAAGTACTAGAAGAAGGGTGTCAGAATATAATAGAGTAGCAAAATTGAAAGAGACATTTAGTGGAGATGTGTCTGAGGGCAATGTGTGGTGTAAATATTATGCAGAAAATTAGTAGTTTGGAGATTAGGAGGTGTGGAGTTATGAAAAGTATTATCTAGTGGGATGAGGAGGGGTTGAAGTAGTTGGTCATTTAGAGAGGAAGGAGAAAAATAGGATGACTTGGAGGGTGTATAAATCAATACTGGAGGGAAGGCAGGGATAGGGGTCACTCTACGAAAGAATGGAGGGAGGAGGCAAAGGAAGTTTTATGTGCAAAGGGCTTGGACATCCAGCAGGCACATGTGAGCATGTTAGGTAGGAGTGAGTGAAGGCAAATAGTTTTTGGGACCTGACGAGCTGTTGAGGTGTGAGCAAGGTAAAATTTTGTTAAGGGATTCAGGTTAAATTGGTTAGCCAGATTTTAGTCCTGGATGTGGGAAATTCAGTGCCTGCACTCTAAAGGAGAGTTGGGGATATCTGAGGGAGGGGGCATCTGAACTGTAGTATATATGCGCCTCCAGTAAGATAGTGATAGAGTGAATGATAATGAAAGTGTTTCTTTTCCGAGTCACTCTGCCTCAGTGGGAGATGGCCAGTGTGTTAAAAAATTTATATATTTTTTTTAATTATTTATTTTATTATATTACTCTGGAAGTGATAGGTTCTGATCATGTCTAAGAGACAGAGTCCATCGATGGTGATGTCGTATTACCTTACTAGTACCATGACTTCCAAATTTACAGCATTAATGCAGTCCGATATTATAATTACTGTATGTATATTGTGCATGTGCTTTGTCATCATACTTTGATTTCAACCTTTATATTGTAATGCAGGTAATATGAAAATACTGTGTTAACTGCTGTGCAGGAAACTGCTGATTTAGTTCCATTTGTTTAAATTTATGGCTTCTATGGTGAGAAACAATTTACATTTAAACATCTTCACCAGTTACCCTAAAAGATATGGAAATATTACATGTTTTGACTGTTGATGCAGAAAAAACTGATTTACTCCTGTCTGTGATACCAGATTATACCCCTCACTTATACCTGGGGGTTATGGAAAAGTCTGAAGATTGTAATGAAAATAAATTCATCTTAGGGCTGGTAACACAGGCAGGCCCCACTTTACAGTGTTTTGTTTATACAGTGGTTTGCAATTATACCCATTGTTCATTTATTCAGACGTTCTACAGTAAATATATTCGCCATTTACTATAAGCTAAAAATGAAAATATTTTAAGTAATGTATGTACTGTATATGCATTTTTTAGGCCTAGCTCTGTTGCTCATTTAATATATGATAGTGTAAATATGTTAGCAGGCTTTTATATGCATTTTAAAGTAAAAAAAAAAGCCCTCTTGCATACAGTATGTCACTTCCTTTGTGGGAAATGGCTTGTGAATTAGTATTACATCAGCCTTTTACACTAAGAAGTGGTGACCTAAAGATGGAAATACATTCACCATCACTACTTTTTTATCTTTCTCCCCAAAAATTAATGGACATAAGTCAATTAGTGTTCACATTGTTAAGCAGCATACATATTCTGCAGGATTATGTGAATACCACTGATCTTATAGTTCATTAGTTTTTACATAGTATGCTTACCTATTTGTAGTTACAGGAGCAGAGATATACCTCTGGTAGTTTATCCTTTATTTTTCTTTGTCAGGTTATGACAGCAGACAGGCGAGAGTATTCCAATAAAGTAATGATGAATGGTCCTCCTCCACCATTACCATCTACCACGCCAGGATACAATGATATGGAGTAAGCTCTTTTTCATTTTTGTTTATTTGTGTTCTGTTTCCTCTGTTTGTAGCATGAGATAGATAATAACCTGCTACATCTTCATTGCTAACCTTGGTCTTTTGTGAAAGGGATTCATCCACAAACATAATTTGACCATAAGCAGAGTGGAAGAGCATTACTGTTGTTGCTGGCTATTTTCTTCTAGCATGGTGCATAGCCCCTACACCGAAAGCTAACCATGGAATTTTGTTATAGCTGTGTTCACTGGAATTTCCATGTTCTAATATCTTTAAGATCTTATTTATGTACTGATGTTAAGCACATTAGAGCAATGTGTATATAGAAACATGGCAAGAAAACATATTGAGAAGTCACACCAGCAATGAGATTTCTCTGGAAATGATCTATAATCAGTTTCACATACCTTCATGTTTTCTTTATTCAAACTAATACCCATCACTGATTCATAATTTCTTGTTAGTCTATCATGTTGTAAAGGTTTGTAAGCATGATCTGTTTTTTATCCATTCTAGTGTTTAATGAGGATTTTAATGTTTTTCACTTGTCCCGGAAATTACACAAGTTATTTTGTTTAGCCTTCTATCTCTGGTACTAACCTTTTCTTATTTGTGAACATTTCCTATGAGTTCTTCATTTTTCTCAGTGTTATCACTGTTTTATTGTCGTTTCAGATTCAGCTGCCTTTGTCTTGGCAGCTGTGTCCTTTTCAAGTTGTTTTTCAGCTTCCCTACTCGCCCAAAGATAATCATTTCTGGCTTTCTGCTAGCCTCCCTGTTCTCTGGCATAGGTTTGGTAGTACTGTAAATAAACACTTAAAGAAGTAAGTCCTTATTGGTATAGCATTACACCAAGAAGTGGATTTCATCAAGTACCTTTGATATACCTTAAGAAAATGAGAAAAATAGAGTTGGTATATACAGTGGACCCCCGCATAACGATGGCATCGCATAGCGATTTTTCCGCATAACGATTACTTTTATCGCAAAATTTTTGCCCCGCATACCGATTAAAAACCCGCATACCGATTTTCGTCCGAGACGCGTCCAATGTGCCCTCACATGTGCCGGCCGTCCCATTGTTTACCAGCCAGCCTCCGCGGTAACATCCAAGCATACACTCGGAATATTTCGTATTATTAAAGTGTTTTCGGTGGTGTTTCTGGAAAATAAGTGACCATGGGCCCCAAGAAAGCTTCTAGTGCCAACCCTGTGGTAAAAAGGGTGAGAATTAGTATGGAAATTAAGAAAGATTTTGAAGGGTTTGGGGCTAACCCTGAGAAGCCTATGCCAGTTGTGGAATCCATTGTGCCTACTTCAAAGATTAAGGAAATGTGTGCAGAGTGGTTTGAACTGCAAACCTTTATAGATGAAAATCACCCTGACACAGCTGTTGCAAGCCGTGCTTGTGACTATTTCAATGACAATGTTATGGCCCATTTTAGGAAAGTCTTGAAGAAACGGGAGGTACAGAGCTCTATGGACAGATTTGTTGTGCGACAGAGGTCCAGTGACTCTGAAGCTGGTCCTAGTGGCATTAAAAGAAGAAGGGAAGTAACCCCAGAAAAGGACTTGCTACCTCAAGTCCTAATGGAAGGGGATTCCCCATCTAAACAGTAAGAAGATAATGCTCTCCCCTCCTCCCATCCCATCAATCATCACCAGATCTTCAATAAAAGTAAGTGTCATGTAATTGTGCATGCCTTTTTCAGTTTGTGTGTATTAAAATTAACATTTCATGTGGTAAAAAAAATTTTTTTTCATACTTTTGGGCGTCTTGCACGGATTAATTTGATTTCCATTATTTCTTATGGGGAAAATTAATTCGCATAACGATTATTTCGCATAACGATGAGCCCTCTTGCACGGATTAAAATCGTTAACCGGGGGTCCACTGTACTATAGAGTATCCAGTCAGGTGTAGCTTTAAAAATAGGTTGGATAAAAATCAGTGCTAGGAACCAGAGCAGTTTTGAACAAAGATATGTGTTATGTGCACCACAACCATTTGAGACAGTATGAGAAGCCCTACACCCAACATAGGACCCAAGGATGCAGGAGTCTGTAGAATTCCCTGTGATTATCAAATGGTATACAATACCGACAGGTTGGTAGATAAGACACATAGGCAACATTTAGGCAACTTTATTCCGAAACGTTTCGCCTACACCAGTGGTATTCATTGTGCGGCTCGCGATGACTCAATTCACGGCTCATGTCTACTTTTTCTCATTTACTATATTTCACTAGCAGCTCAGTACTACTTAATTTAGTTGAGTTATGCTAACTTGCAGTAGCTGCAGCTCTCTCAATCAATGTGTTTAACCGAAGTGGCTCTCTTGCAAAAATTAGTGAATAACACTGCCCTACACAGTAGGCTTCTTCAGTCTTCTTCGACTGAAGAAGCCTACTGTGTAGGCGAAACGTTTCAGAATAAAGTTGCCTAAATGTTGCCTATGTGTCTTATCTACCAGAATTCCCTGTAGTGGATGTGGTCATGTCTAAATTAGTGAAACTACTAGGAATCTTCCCATTTGCTTATAAGAACAAAAATACACCTATAAAAAAGACAGCACCACAGTACCTACTCCCAAATCATGGCATAGGACAGAGCCAGGCTTCTGTTTCAAGAAAATGACAAGATTGAATGTAGGTGTTTGAAGCCACCTACAATCAAACTAAATAACACCATAATACAAAATTGTAGTATGTTTATTTTGGCAACTACCAGAGCACCTCATCTTGGGACAAAGGAAACATGGCATGGACAGTAGGCCTCTTTCATTGCAACTACTCGTCATGTGTTTATGTAAAGTGACCCTTTCACTCACATATTGGGCCACTTTTATTTTTAAAAGCTACACCTGACCACTTGCTAATTATATCAGAATGTGACTTAATGAGGGCGAATATAGGCCTTTAATTCTCTAATGCTCTTGTAATCTACTTCAATAAGAAAGATTGTGATAAGTTGTATCAAATGATTTTTGTGTATCAGTAAATGATAAGATGATAGTGTAAGATAGTGTTAAACATTGTTATCATTGTATTGTTTGTATTTGCTTAGAGCTAAAACCAAACTGGCATGGGTTTTAAGCTTAGATATTTTGTTTGATTGTGAATGAACTATATTTGTTTGCATATTTTCTCAAATTTTAGATATATGTAATTAGTGAGTTAATAATTGGCCTGTAATTAGATACATCTGTTGGATCCTCACTTTCAAGAATTTGTGCAATCCTGGCTTGCTGAGTATGTCTAGGAAATTATTCATTCCAAGAGATATGTTGAGAGTTAAAATTATTAGTGATGGCATGTATGCAGCTTTCCAATATGTGATTTTTAGTAGTACAGTGGACCCTCGTTTTTCGTAATTAATTTGTTCCAGAGAGTGGGACTATTATCAAAATTGATGATTTGCAAATCCATTTTCCCCATAAGAAATAATGTAAATCCAATTAATTCGTTCCAGACACCCAGAAGTATCAAAAAAACAATTTTTTTTACCTTAGATAGATTTACCTGTACAAAAGAATGAACATTCAACATGACAGTTACCTTTATTGAAGGCTGTTGTTGATGAATGGAAGACAATGAGGAGGAGAGAGGGAAGAAAGGTTATTGTTTGGAAGGGGAATCCCTCTCCATAAGAACTCAAGGTCACTTCAGGGGTCACTTCCCTAGCCACTTCCCTAGCTTAAATATAGATTTACATGCAGAAAAGAATGCTAAATAAATGTAAAGCACTTATAAAATGTATAAATGAACATTTAACATCACACTTACCTTTATTGAAGACTCTTGTTGGTGTATGGCAGATGGGGCAGAGGGAGGGAAGGTGAGTTTATTGTTGGAGAATATAACACTAATATCAACTCTGTGGCTTATTTATCTATCACAATTCAACTAATATGACATAAACAATATTAATGACATAGAAACATGGAATATACTCTAGAATGAATAAAATAAGTCATCATGTTTGCTATGAGAGGTGTTGTGTTGTTGGGTGTATAAGGGCCACTGAGAGCATAAGCTGTCCATAATGGTGGTGAAGCAGCAGCTGAGGTGGCAGTGTTTTCTGTAGCCCTATATAACTCCAACAACATTGGAGGAGTTAGTAGAATTGCTGAATCACTGAAGAAGGCACCCTCTACCACCATCACAACTGCTACCACCATCACTGCCACTACCATCACTGCCACTACCACCACTGCCACTACCACCCTTTACCACCACAACCACTACCATCACTACCACCCTCTACCGCTATCACAACTGCTACCACCCTCTACCATCACTACCACCCTCTACCACTATCACAACTGCTACCAACCTCTACCATCACTACCACCCTCTACCACAATCACAACTGCTATCACCCTCTACCACTACCACAACTGCTACCACCCTCTACCACTATCACAACTGCTACCACCCTCTACCACTATCACAACTGCTACCACCCTCTACCACTATCACAACTGCTACCACCCTCTACCACTATCACAACTGCTACCACCCTCTACCACTGTCACAACTGCTACCACCCTCTACCACTATCATAACTGCTCCCACCCTCTACCACTATCACAACTGCTACCACCCTCTACCACTATCACAACTGCTACCACCCTCTACCACTATCACAACTGCTACCACCCTCTACCACCATTACTACCACTCTCTACCACCATCACTATCACCCTCTACTACTATCACAACTGCTACCACCCTCTACCACCACCACTTTTTGTATTTTTCTACAAACTTTTTCTTAACCCTTAAATGGTCCAAACGTACATATACGTTTTTTCAACATCTGAAAGTATGTAAAAAAATGTAGATCTTTTTTTTTTTTGTTTTACTTGTGAAAACATGTAAAAAACTTTTATCTACACTTTTTTTTATATATTTGAAAATATGTAAAAAAAAGTAGATCTACTTTTGTAGCACTACGAATTTGAATGTCGATCTGTTTGGACCGTTTAAGGGTTAAATTATGTGTGTTTCTCACATTCTTTACCAAAGGGCTGGCACTAGAAGCTTTCTTTGGAGCCATGGTGGCTTATTTAGCAGTTGCAAGCACTAAAACGAATGGAATATTATGAAGTGTATTGTATGAACTTGTGGGATCATCCTCACTCACTGATAAACAATGGCACACTGGCTGGGAATGGTGTGAGGCTGCTCGGGGCTGTGCATACGCGTCCAAGAAACGACTATTTGCAAGTCAAACGACGATTTTCGAGTCAGTTTTGAGGAAAAAAAATTAGGATTTTTGAAAATCACGACTTTCGAGCCTTACAAAAAACGAGGGTCCACTGTGTGTCAGTTTTGCTGCTTGTTTCATTTTTCATGAGTTTACTTCTGAAGGAGTGATTGTACCTGTTTACCCCATCCGAGGAAATATTCAACATATGTTTTCTGGGCGCTTCCTTTAACTCAAGTTTCATTAACTTTTTTTTTTCCAACATGCTGGCCATCTCCCACTGAGGCAGGGTGGCCCAAAAAAGAAGAAACATTTTCACCATCATTCAACACTTTCACCATCATTCACACATAATCACTGTTGGAATGGGCTAGTAATCCTTTTTTCCCATACAGCTACTCAAAATGAAAAGAAGAAATCCATTCCCATGCTCTTTTTCTGCATGTATTAACTTAAAAATTGTTTACAGGTTTGGTGGTAATCCATATGGTGAAGCATATTATGCAAATGAGCCTCCCTTCTTTGGAGGGTCTGGATTTGAGAATCCTCCACCATGGACACCAGGACAACCACCTCCACTACCAGGGCAGAACAACTGGGAGGGACCTGGGAGTGCTACCCCAAATATCACACCAGTATCAAGTGGAACACCTTACTTTGAAGAAGACTCTCTTGGTGCTCCTCCAGTACCATCAGAACCTGAAGAGGAAAGACATAGGTAAAAAACAAAAGTGATTTATAATAATTTGTTTTGAACTCAATTTATTTGTATTGTAGCATTTCTGTTTTAGGGGAGAGGAAGATGATTTAAATATCTGCATCTCCATATTATTGCTTATTCATGAATACCTCTTACCTCATTAATACCCAGTCTTAATGTATGTACTACAATAATTCCTCTTTTTCCTTACTCTTCTACTTATAAATATTAGCAGTCTGTACCAAGTATTTTTTTTTTCATCCAGTAGGGTAAGTTTCATTTCATCCACAAGTTAGCAGTGCAAGGCTTTTTGTTTTACAAAAAAATAATTTCTTATCTTGTACTAAATTTAATTAATGTTTGGCACTCTTGGTTGAAACAGTTTTCACTTATAGAATCTTTTTTTATTCTATGTTAGATTAATAGATATCTATCCAGAGTGTGTGTAAGCACTCTAAGAAGTGTATACTGTGATACTCTAAAACAACTGCATGCAGTTAAATGATAGTTGATATATAAATGCTTAGGTGTCCTGTGGTTCGGTTGGTAGCACACTCGAGCTCACACACTGAGTGTCCATGGTTCGATCCCCAGTACAGGTGAAAACAATGGGCATGTTTCCTTATACCTACTGCCCCTGTTCACCTAGGAGCAAGTAAGTACCTGGATGTTAGTTGAGTGGTGTGGGTTGCATCCTGGGGGGGGAGGAGGTAGTATACCTCTGATAGGACTGGGGCTTTGAAATGAGCTGAGGTAGGATTACAGCTCTTAGCCTGCAAAAATTGATTTGTGTAAGAAAAAAATATTACATGAAGGTATATGATCTTTTACTAATTATTCACCAGCTGCAACTCTGGTTACAAATGTACTATGATTTCAGCAACACTCAGTGTGCTTAATTTATTTACAAAAATATATGGGAGTCTTTTGAAGTCAGGAAAATTTACAATCCAGTGCATTTTTGCTAAAGTTATTAAAAAAATAGAATATCTGAGAGCTTGAACTGGCCAAGACATATTATGGCAGAGTGGAACTAATTGGTTTTGACATTTGGTATCAGCATATAATGTCACTTTATAAACAGTGAAGCTTTCTTTCTTCTTTTAACGCACCAGCCGTATCCCACTGAGGTGGGGTGGCCCAAAAGGAAAAACGAAAGTTTCTCCTTTTAAATTTAGTAATATATACAGGAGAAGGGGTTACTAGCCCCTTGCTCCCGGCATTTTAATCGCCTCTTACGACACACATGGCTTACGGGAGGAAGAATTCTGTTCCACTTCCTCATGGAGATAAGAGGAAAGAAACAAGAACAAGAACTAGAAAGAAAATAGAAGAAAACCCAGAGGGGTATGTATATATATGCTTGTACATGTAGTAGGATGGTAGACACAACCACCCAGGGGGGTACTACCGTCCTGCCAATTGAGTGTGAAACGAAAGCCTGTAATTGTTTTACATGATGGTAGGATTGCTGGTGTCTTTTGTCTGTCTCATAAATATGCAAGATTACAGGTACGTCTTGCTACTTCTACTTACACTTAGGTCACACTACACATACATGTACATGTTTATTTATACACACTCACCTGAGTTTTCTTTGGTTTTTATTCTTAATAGTTCTTGGTCTTATTACTTTTCCTTTTATATCCATGGGAAAGTGGAATAAGAATCTTTCCTCCGTAAGCCATGCATGTTGTAAAAGTCAGCTAAAATGCCGGGAACAGTGGGCTAGTAACCCCTTTTCCTGTAATAAATTACTAAAAACAATAATAAGAAAATTGTCAAAGTGGGAAGTCTGAATATGCGTGGATGTTGTGCAAATGATAAGAAAGAGATGATTATGGATGTTATGAATGAGAAGAAGCTGGATGTCCTGGCTTTAAGTGAAACAAAGCTGAAGGGGGTGGGAGAGTTTCAGTGAAGAGGAATAAATGGGAATAGGTCAGGGGTTTCAAATAGAGTTAGAGCTAAAGAAGGAGTAGCAATAATGTTGAAGGATAAGTTATGACAGGAAAAGAGGGACTATAAATGTATTAATTCAAGGATAATGTGGAGTAAAATAAAGGTTGGATGCGAAAAGTGGGCTATAGTTAGCGTATATGCACCTGGAGAAGAGAGAAGTGTAGAGGAGAGAGAGAGAGATTTTGGGAAATGTTGAGTGAATGCGTGGGGAGTTTTGAACCAAGTGTGAGAGTAATGGTGGTTGGGGATTTCAATGCTAAAGTGGGCAAAAATGTTGTAGAGGGAGTAGTAGGTAAATTTGGGGTGCCAGGGGTAAATGAAAATGGGGAGCCTTTAATTGAGTTATGTGTAGAAAGAGGTTTGGTAATAAGTAATACATATTTTATGAAGAAGAGGATAAATAAATATACAAGGTATATTATAGCATGTAATGAAAGTAGTTTGTTAGATTATGTATTGGTGAATAAAAGGTTAATGGGTAGGCTCCAGGATGTACACGTTTATAGAGGGGCAACTGATATGTCGGATCATTATTTAGTTGTAGCTACAGTTAGAGCAAGAGGTAGATGGGAAAAGAGGAAAATGGCAACAACAAGCATGTGGGAGGTGAAAGTGTATAAACTAAGGGAAGAGGAAGTTCGGGTGAGATATAAGTAACTATTGGCAGAAAGGTGGACTGGTGCAAGTATGAGTAGTGGGGGGGGGGGGGGTTGAAGAGGGTTGGAATAGTTTTAAAAATGTAGTATTAGAATGTGGGGCAGAAGTTTGTGGTTATAGGAGGGTGAGCGCAGGAGGAATGAGGAGTGATTGGTGGAATGATGAAGTAAAGGGTGTGATAAAAGAGAAAAAGTTAGCTTATGAGAGGTTTTTACAAAGCAGAAGTGTTATAAGAAGAGTAGAGCATATGGAGAGTTAAAGAAAGGTGAAGAGAGTGGTGTGAGAGTGCAAAAGGAGAGCAGATGATAGAGTGGGAGAGGCACTGTCAAGAAATTTTAATGAAAATAAGAAAAAATTTTGGAGTGAGTTAAACAAGTTAAGAAAGCCTAGAGAACGAATGGATTTGTCAGTTAAAAACAGAGTAGAGGAGTTAGTACATGGGGGAGATAGAGGTTTTGGGTAGATGGCGAGAATATTTTGAGGAACTTTTAAATGTCGACGAAGAAAGGGAGGCGGTAATTTCATGCACTGGCCAGGGAGGTATACCATCTTTTAGGAGTGAAGAAGAACAGGATGTGAATGTGGGGAAGGTGCGTGAGGCATTACGTAGAATGAAAGGGGGTAAAGCAGCTGGAACTGACGGGATCATGACAGAAATGTTAAAAGCAGGGGGGATATAGTGTTGGAGTGGTTGATACTTTTGTTTAATAAATGTATGAAAGAGGGGAAGGTACCTAGGGATTGGCAGAGAGCATGTATAGTCCCTTTATATAAAGGGAAAGGGGACAAAAGAGATTGTAAAAATTATAGAGTAATAAGTTTACTGAGTATACCAGGAAAAGTGTACGGTAGGGTTATAATTGAAAGAATTAGAGGTAAGACACAACGTAGGATTGCGGATGAGCAAGGAGGTTTCAGAGTGGGTAGGGGATGTGTAGATCAAGTGTTTACATTGAGGCATATATGTGAACAGTATTTAGATAAAGGTAGGGAAGGTTTTATTGCATTTATGGATTTAGAAAAGGCATATGATGGAGTGGATAGGGGAGCAATGTGGCAGATGTTGCAAGTATATGGAATAGGTGGTAAGTTACTAAATGCTGTAAAGAGTTTTTATGAGGATAGTGAGGCTCAGGTTAGGGTGTGTAGAAGAGAGGGAGAATACTTCCCAGTAAAAGTAGGTCTTAGACAGGGATGTGTAATGTCACCATTTTTTTTTTTTTTTTTTTTTTTTTTTTTTTTTTTTTTTTTTTTTTTTCTCTCTCTCTCTCTCTCTCAACAAGTTGGCCGTCTCCCACCGAGGCAGGGTGACCCAAAAAAGAAAGAAAATCCCCAAAAAGAAAATACTTTCATCATCATTCAACACTTACACCACACTCACACATTATCACTGTTTTTGCAGAGGTGCTCAGAATACAACAGTTTAGAAGCATATACGTATAAAGATACACAACATATCCCTCCAAACTGCCAATATCCCAAAACCCCTCCTTTAAAGTGCAGGCATTGTACTTCCCATTTCCAGGACTCAAATCCGACTATATGAAAATAACCGGTTTCCCTGAATCCCTTCACTAAATATTACCCTGCTCACACTCCAACAGATCGTCAGGTCCCAAGTATCATTCGTCTCCATTCACTCCTGTCTAACACGCTCATGCACGCTTGCTGGAAATCCAAGCCCCTCGCCCACGAAACCTCCTTTACCCCCTCTTTCCAACCCTTTCGAGGACGACCCCTACCCCTCCTTCCTTCCCCTATAGATTTATATGCTTTCCATGTCATTCTACTTAGATCCATTCTCTCTAAATGACCACACCACCTCAACAACCCCTCTTCTTCCCTCTGACTAATGCTTTTATTAACTCCACACCTAATTTCCACACTCCAAATTTTCTGCATAATATTTACACCACACATTGCCCTTAGACAGGACATCTCCACTGCCTCCAACCGTCTCCTCGCTGCTGCATTTACCACTCTAGCTTCACATACATATAAGAGTGTTGGTACTACTATACTTTCATACATTCCCTTCTTTGCCTCCATAGATAACATTTTTTGACTCCACATATACCTCAACGCACCACTCACCTTTTTTCCCTGATCAATTCTATGATTAACCTCATCCTTCATAAATCCATCCGCTGACACGTCAACTCCCAAGTACATGTATCTGAAAACATTCACTTCTTCCATACTCCTCCTCCCCAATTTGATATCCAATTTTTCTTTATCTAAATCATTTGATACCCTCATCACCATACTCTTTTCTATGTTCACTTTCAACTTTCTACCTTTACACACATTCTCAAACTCATCCACTAACCTTTGCAATTTTTCTTTAGAATCTCCCATAAGCACAGTATCATCAGCAAAAAGTAACTGTGTCAATTCCCATTTTGAATTTGATTCCCCATAATTTAATCCCACCCCTCTCCCGAACACCCTAGCATTTACTTCTTTTACAACCCCATCTATAAATATATTAAACAACCATGGTGACATTACACATCCCTTTCTAAGACCTACTTTTACCGGGAAGTATTTTCCCTCTCTTCTACACACCCTAACCTGAGCCTCACTATCCTCATAAAAACTCTTAACAGCATTTAGTAACTTACCACCTATTCCATATACTTGCAACATCTGCCACTTTGCTCCCCTATCCACTCTATCATATGCCTTTTCTAAATCCATAAATGCAATAAAAACTTCCCTACCTTTATCTAAATACTGTTCACATATATGCTTCAATGTAAACACTTGATCTACACATCCCCTACCCACTCTGAAGCCTCCCTGCTCATCCACAATCCTACATTCTGTCTTACCTCTAATTCTTTCAATTATAACCCTACCGTATACTTTTCCTGGTATACTCAGTAAACTTATTCCTCTATAATTTTTACATTCTCTTTTGTCCCCTTTCCCTTTATATAAAGGGACTATATATGCTCTCCGCCAATCCCTAGGTACCTTCCCCTCTTTCATACATTTATTAAACAAAAGTACCAACCACTCCAACACTATATCCCCCCTTGCTTTTAACATTTCTGTCATGATCCCGTCAGTTCCAGCTGCTTTACCCCCTTTCGTTCTACGTAATGCCTCACGTACCTCCACCACACTTACATTCTGCTCTTCTTCACTCCTAAAAGATGGTATACCTCCCTGGCCAGTGCATGAAATTACCACCTCCCTTTCTTCCTCAACATTTAAAAGTTCCTCAAAATATTCTCACCATCTACCTAATACCTCCCTTTCCCCATCTACTAATTCCCCTACTCTGTTTTTAACTGACAAATCCATACTTTCCCTAGGCTTTCTTAACTTGTTTAACTCACTCCAAAATTTTTTCTTATTTTCATTAAAATTTCTTGACAGTGCCTCTCCCACTCTGTCATCTGCTCTCCTTTTGCACTCTCTCACCACTCTCTTCACCTTTCTTTTACTCTCCATATACTCTGCTCTTCTTATAACACTTCTGCTTTGTAAAAACCTCTCATAAGCTACCTTTTTCTCTTTTATCACACACTTTACTTCATCATTCCACCAGTCACTCCTCTTTCCTCCTGCCCCCACCCTCCTATAACCACAAACTTCTGCCCCACATTCTAATGCTGCATTTTTAAAACTATTCCAACCCTCTTCAACCCCCCCCCCCCCCCCACTACTCATCTTTGCACTAGCCCACCTTTCTGCCAATAGTCGCTTATATCTCACCCGAACTTCCTCCTCCCTTAGTTTATACACTTTCACCTCCCTCATACTTGTTGTTGCCACCTTCCTCTTTCCCATCTACCTCTTACTCTAACTGTAGCTACAGCTAAATAATGATCCGATATATCAGTTGCCCCTCTATAAACATGTACATCCTGGAGCCTACCCATCAACCTTTTATCCACCAATACATAATCTAACAAACTACTTTCATTACGTGCTACATCATACCTTGTATATTTATTTATCCTCTTTTTCATAAAATATGTATTACTTACTACCAAATTTCTTTCTACACATAGCTCAATTAAAGGCTCCCCATTTACATTTACCCCTGGAACCCCAAATTTACCTACTACTCCTTCCATAACATTTTTACCCACTTTAGCATTGAAATCCCCAACCATGGTTGTTTAATATATTTATAGATGGGGTTGTGAAAGAAGTAAATGCTAGGGTGTTCAGGAGAGGGGTGGGATTAAATTATGGGAAATCAAATACAAAATGGGAATTGACACGGTTGCTTTTTGCTGATGATTCTGTGCTCATGAGAGATTCTAAAGAAAAATTGCAAAGGTTAGTGGATGAGTTTGGGAGTGTGTGTAAAGGTAGAAAGTTGAAAGTGAACATAGAAAAGAGTAAGGTGATGAGGGTATCAAATGATTTAGATAAAGAAAAATTGGATATCAAATTGGGGAGGAGGAGTATGGAAGAAGTGAATGTCTTCAGATACTTGGGAGTTGACGTGTCGGTGGATGGATTTATGAAGGATGAGGTTAATCATAGAATTGATGAGGGAAGAAAGGTGAGTGGTGCATTGAGGAATATTTTGAGACAAAAAACGTTATCTATGGAGGCAAAGAAGGGAATGGATGAAAGTATAGTAGTACCAACACTCTTATATGAGTGTGAAGCTTGGGTTGTGAATGCAGCAGCGAGGAGACGGTTGGAGGCAGTGGAGATGTCCTGTCTAAGGGCAATGTGTGGTGTAAATATTATGCAGAAAATTTGGAGTGTGGAAATTAGGAGAAGGTGTGGATAAAAGTATTAGTCAGAGGGCTGAAGAGGGGTTGTTGAGGTGGTTTGGTCACTTCGAGAGAATGGATCAAAGTAGAATGACATGGAGAGCGTATAAATATGTAGGAGAAGGAAGGCAGGGTAGGGATCGTCCTTGAAAAGGTTGGAGGAAGGGGGTAAAGGAGGTTTTGTGGGCAAGGGGCCTGGACTTCCAGCAAGTGTGCGTGAGCGTGTTAGATAGGAGTGAATGGAGACGAATGGTATTTGGGACCTGACGATCTGTTGGAGTGTGAGCAGGGTAATATTTAGTGAAGAGATTCAGGGAAACCGGTTATTTTCATATAGCCGGACTTGAGTCCTGGAAATGGGAAGTACAATGCCTGCACTCTTAAAGGAGGGGTTCAGGATATTGGCAGTTTGGAAGGATATGTTGTGTATCTTTATAGGTATATGCATCTAAGCAGTTGTATTCTGAGCACCTTTGCAAAAACAGTGATTATGTGTGAGTGAGGTGAAAGTGTTGAATGATGAAAGTATTTTCTTTTTTGGGGATTTTCTTTCTTTTTTGGGTCACCCTGCCTCGGTAGGAGACGGCCGACTTGTTAAAAAAAAAAAAAGTATGTGTAGTGTGACCTAAGTAGAAGTAGCAAGATGTACCTGAAATTCATTCTCTCTCTCTCTCTCTCTCTCTCTCTTTTTTTTTTTTTTTTTTTTTTTTTTTTTTTTTTTTTTTTTTTTTTTTTTTTTTTTTTTTTACACAGGGTTTGACAAGGTTAAGAATCCCTAGCTATATTGACAAGCTATTGACAGGTTAAGGATTCCTAACTTTATTGGCAAGCTAAGAGCTGTTACCTACATCAGCTCATTTGAAAGCATTTTTATTGTTATGAGACATACAAGTAGGGAACAGGATGAAGTTGGAGCCATCTGTGGGCCAGCATTTTCATTTGATCAACTCACTTTATCTCGTTGACATCATTATGCTGTACGAATGTGTTCCATACTCGAGTCATCCTGGGTATGTATGATCTCAGATGGAGTGATGTTCTGGAGAAGGGTACAGCCAGAGTGAAGTTGCTGCTTTCTGCCCGTCTTGTGGCATAAAAGCTTGTTTCACGCTGTCCTCGAAGTGGATCCAAGTGTGGTATTTTGACAGTATTGGCCTTGTACATAACAGTAAGGCCACCCACATCCCTCCTATGTTGAAGGCTCTGCTGAAATGACAGATCTATCCAGGATGGGTCCAGGCGAGAGATGAGACGTCTTGCTCTGTTCTCTACTCTGTCAAGCAGTCGCAGGTGAGAGGGGGGCAGGCAAACCAGTAAAGTGGAGCATACTCAAGGTGTGAGCGTACTTGTGCCTCGTACAGGATCTTGCAACCCCTACTGTCAAGCAGATGCGAGATATGGCGAAGTGCTGTAAGCTTCCTGGCTGCCTTGTTTGCAAGATTTACAACATGGTTCTTCATGGTTAGTTTGGAGTCAAATTTCACCCCAAGGATATCAACTTCTCCAGGTGCCAACACCCTCCCATTCATCCTTACTACTGCACCAGCATTACCATCATGGTGCCTAGAGACGATATCATTTCA
>NC_091322.1:2123210-2128210 GCF_038502225.1 Cherax quadricarinatus | reverse complement strand
TACCTTTCCTAAAGCCTCCTTGTTCATCTGCTATCCTATTCTCCGTCTTACTCTTAATTCTTTCAATTATAACTCTACCATACACTTTACCAGGTACACTCAACAGACTTATCCCCCTATAATTTTTGCACTCTCTTTTATCCCCTTTGCCTTTATACAAAGGAACTATGCATGCTCTCTGCCAATCCCTAGGTACCTTACCCTCTTCCATACATTTATTAAATAATTGCACCAACCACTCCAAAACTATATCCCCACCTGCTTTTAACATTTCTATCTTTATCCCATCAATCCCGGCTGCCTTACCCCCTTTCATTTTACCTACTGCCTCACGAACTTCCCCCACACTCACAACTGGCTCTTCCTCACTCCTACAAGATGTTATTCCTCCTTGCCCTATACACGAAATCACAGCTTCCCTATCTTCATCAACATTTAACAATTCCTCAAAATATTCCCTCCATCTTCCCAATACCTCTAACTCTCCATTTAATAACTCTCCTCTCCTATTTTTAACTGACAAATCCATTTGTTCTCTAGGCTTTCTTAACTTGTTAATCTCACTCCAAAACTTTTTCTTATTTTCAACAAAATTTGTTGATAACATCTCACCCACTCTCTCATTTGCTCTCTTTTTACATTGCTTCACCACTCTCTTAACCTCTCTCTTTTTCTCCATATACTCTTCCCTCCTTGCATCACTTCTACTTTGTAAAAACTTCTCATATGCTAACTTTTTCTCCCTTACTACTCTCTTTACATCATCATTCCACCAATCGCTCCTCTTCCCTCCTGCACCCACTTTCCTGTAACCACAAACTTCTGCTGAACACTCTAACACTACATTTTTAAACCTACCCCATACCTCTTCGACCCCATTGCCTATGCTCTCATTAGCCCATCTATCCTCCAATAGCTGTTTATATCTTACCCTAACTGCCTCCTCTTTTAGTTTATAAACCTTCACCTCTCTCTTCCCTGATGCTTCTATTCTCCTTGTATCCCATCTACCTTTTACTCTCAGTGTAGCTACAACTAGAAAGTGATCTGATATATCTGTGGCCCCTCTATAAACATGTACATCCTGAAGTCTACTCAACAGTCTTTTATCTACCAATACATAATCCAACAAACTACTGTCATTTCGCCCTACATCATATCGTGTATACTTATTTATCCTCTTTTTCTTAAAATATGTATTACCTATAACTAAACCCCTTTCTATACAAAGTTCAATCAAAGGGCTCCCATTATCATTTACACCTGGCACCCCAAACTTACCTACCACACCCTCTCTAAAAGTTTCTCCTACTTTAGCATTCAAGTCCCCTACCACAATTACTCTCTCACTTGGTTCAAAGGCTCCTATACATTCACTTAACATCTCCCAAAATCTCTCTCTCTCCTCTGCATTCCTCTCTTCTCCAGGTGCATACACGCTTATTATGACCCACTTCTCGCATCCAACCTTTACTTTAATCCACATAATTCTTGAATTTACACATTCATATTCTCTTTTCTCCTTCCATAACTGATCATTTAACATTACTGCTACCCCTTCCTTTGCTCTAACTCTCTCAGATACTCCAGATTTAATCCCATTTATTTCCCCCCACTGAAACTCTCCTACCCCCTTCAGCTTTGTTTCGCTTAGGGCCAGGACATCCAACTTCTTTTCATTCATAACATCAGCAATCATCTGTTTCTTGTCATCCGCACTACATCCACGCACATTTAAGCAACCCAGTTTTATAAAGTTTTTTTCTTCTTCTCTTTTTTAGTAATTGTATACAGGAGAAGGGGTTACTAGCCCATTGCTCCCGGCATTTTAGTCGCCTCATACGACACGCATGGCTTACGGAGGAAAGATTCTTTTCCACTTCCCCATGGACAATAGAAGAAATAAAAAAGAACAAGAGCTATTTAGAAAAAGGAGAAAAACCTAGATGTATGTATATATATATATGCATGTGCGTGTCTGTGAAGTGTGACCAAAGTGTAAGTAGGAGTAGCAAGATATCCCTGTTATCTTAGCGTGTTTATGAGACAGAAAAAGAAACCAGCAATCCTACCATCATGCAAAACAGTTACAGGTTTTTGTTTCACAGTCATCTGGCAGGACGGTAGTACTTCCCTGGGTGGTTGCTGTCTACCAACCTACTACCTATTGAAAAAAATCTGGGACTCGGCGGTGCATTGTGGGAGCCATCTTGGTAGTCCATTTTCACCATGCCTCAGCGGTAAGAAGTTCCTCACTCCTCGGCGGATTGGAGGTCTTTTGTTCCCAAGTGATAGCTCATACAGTGATGATAGTGTCAGTGAAAGTGAATTCCTGGTTTTGAAACGGGTGTGACCGAGAAAATTACCCAGGATAACATAATTAGTGATGAAAACCCAGATGACCCTCCACAACCATCCACCTCTGGTGCTAGGCCGGCTGTTCATATTCACCTGTACCAGGACGAAAGAGGAAACTATTTGCCCGTGGTACAAGACTCAGATGAGCAGTGCAAGTGATAGTGATAGTGATTTCAAGGTTATTGAAAGCACTTCTAGTTGTGACAGTGAGGGTGAATATTCCCAGTGAAACGGGCAGTATGTACGACGCCGCACTGCGGTCTGGTAGTGTGCCATATGCTCTTCCAAGAGGAAGGAGATATCTCGGAGCACATCCGTGGCCCTACACCACGTCCCTGATAGTGAAGATGACGTTATATTGTTACATGGGTATAAATGATGTGAGTGAGGCAGCAGGCGGTGGTGGTGGTGATAGTGACGGGTGCCATGAGTCATGTGACACCAGCAGCGGCCACGCTAGTGTCCCGCGCTGCTGACTCTGCACAACTACAACCTGCTTCGGCCGACCCCACACTCTCACAACCACAACCACAACCTGCACAACCACAACGACATTACAATATCCAGAACGCACCAGCTGACCGCATCTGGGATTGGCATCAAGATGACGAGTTTGTTCCCAATCCCCATGACTTTGATGGAGGACAAAGTGGAATACGCCATCATGTACACTTGGGAACAATCCCACTGAACTGGAATGCTTTCAGTTGTTCTTCGATGAACCCCTGATGGACATTATTGTCAGGGAAAGCAATACATACTATGAGTACACCATGGCAAACACTATGCTTTCACCAAGATCACGCCTACACCAGTGGAAGGACACAACTGTGGCAGAGATGTATCTGTTCTTTGCCACAATAATGCTTATGCCACATGTGTATAAGCATAGTGTCAGCACATACTGGGCGACAGACCGCCTGATTTCAACCCCCTGCTTTCAGTGACATTATACCAGTGAATAGATTTTGTGTTACTGTTACGTGATGTTACACTTTTCAGACAAAACCAGGCCTGACAGAAGCGACAGGTTGTATAAGATCAGACGTGTGTTTATGTACCTGAAACAAAAGTGCTGTATGTATTTTTATCCCTTCAGGAAGCTTGTTATTGATGAGTCTTTGATTTTGTTCAAAGGAAGACTCATTCAAGCAGTATATACCAAGCAAGAGGAAACGCTGTGGTATAAAGTTATTTGTTCTGTGTGATTGCAAAACTGGTCTGGTTTTGGATATAATTGTGTACACTGGTGGTAAAACAATGGAAGATACCAGGAAGTTACTGGGTATCTCTGGTGATGTTGTTAGAACAATGATGGAGCCATATCTTGGTAAGGGGCATATTTTATATACTGACAACTGGTACACAAGCCCTATACTCAGTGATTTCTTGCGAGTGAACATGACAGATGTGTGTGGCACAGTGCGTAGAAAGTCGTGAAACATATGCCTAGGTTCAAGCTGGCAGTCGAGAGGTGAAGTGCAGGTGTTTGCTGCCAATGACATCATGGCATTTCGGTGGCATGACAAACGTGATGTCACACTGCTGACATCAGTTCACCGACACTAAATGGTAGAGACTGGCAAGCAGAATAGAGAGACCAAAGAACCTATTGTAAAACCTGCAGCTGTGATGGATTACAACCTCAATATGCGCTTAGTGGACAAATGTGACATGCAGATTGGGTTTGCTGACTGTGTTCGCAAGAGTTATAAGTGGTACATAAAACTGTTTTTCCATCTTCTTGACATTTCCATGCTGAATGCTTATAATATGTATAAGTTGAAGACCAAGAACAAACCCAAATATGGTGAATTTTGTTTGTCAGTCATCAGACAAATAATATTCAAGTACCAAGAAACAACACCTGCAATAGACCAGCGCCCACCAAATTATCAACACATGTCCTCTCGCCTGAGGCCTGGTGATCACTACCCCATACCACTGCCTGCTACTACTGCCAAGAAAAATGCTCAGAAGAGGTGTTTTGTCTGTGGACATACCACAAAAGCAACAAACAAAAAGCAGAGACACTACGTTTATGTGTGAGGACTAAGACACCATTGTGCTTATACCCCTGTTTCAAAGAATTCCACAAGCTGCAGCACTTCTAATAAAGTGTCCAGTGATTGTACATATGTATATATATTATAAAGCAATCGTAATAAACATTTGTTTACATTGTTTGTTTGTGTAAACAAGTTTTAGCAACATTATAATGATCACGAGTGGTTTTGCTATAATTGTGTTACATTCAACGAGTGTATATTTGAACATTGCACAATAATTTGGTCTCACAGGCCACAAAAGTTATGTGAAAAAATAAAATAGTGAAAAAAACAAGAAACCATCGAATACAAGTAAATAAAAGTTTACCGGGTGAGCGGCAGTCGCCGCTGTTGCCGCCAGCAGATCAATTTCAGCAAACTTCAGGACTCTATATCTCGGTAAGTACTGATGGGAAAAATTTTTTTTTGGGACTAAAACAATCAGAAAAATAATCTTAACATTTTCATAAGAAAAAATAATTTTTTTTTTTTCGAATATTTTGCGACACCAGAAGCAACTTCAGGATTTGGCCCTTCGACAGTCAAAGGGTTAAGTGTCGTAAAAACAGCCTTGTGGTCAGACGATCCAACATA